>NW_021635291.1:0-257575 GCF_004799145.2 Neltuma alba
GACCTGAGATCATCATGGATTCCTACATGAGAAACGCTTAGCTTTGACCTAGTCAAAAAGTCACTTTTGACCGAGTGATCATAAAGACTATGTTCAGGCTTAGTGGTTTTTCATGCGGAGGAATGTGAATGGTCAAGATGGAATTTGTCCCTCACATTCGTAGGGAGACATTACTAGGCCCCTCGATGAGTGAGTCTGAGAAATGTATGACCATACTATAATGGAAAGGTAGTTTCGTTTCTATACTCAGACTACTCAGGGATCGAGAAAGTAACGGTCATATGAATAGGAGGATGACGTTCTCCATGCCTCATCCATGACCAAAATGTCGTGTGACAAAAGGGACGTGATATGATTGTATGAAAGGTTACATCGTTCAACGATCCTCATATGATTTGGGTAGTCGTGATGTCTTGCTAGAGACCGCTTACGACTTGTGAGTCATTATAGTTAATGGCCCACTGCCAACTTCATATGGGCCTACAGGGTCGCACACAAAATAGCCCAACGCGAGTTATGGTGTCCAGATTCATTGAATCTAAGATATGTCCAGATTCAATGAATAATATAGGGTCGACATGTATATATATATTCGTATATATATTATATAAATATAAGAGATATTAATTGTTAGATTTAATTTATAAGGATAAATTAAATATATATAAATTAATTCCGTCATCTCTTTATTAAATAAATAGGTGAATTGAATCTGTGAGACGGATTTAATTTAAACCATATTTATTTAATTGTTCTCTTATCTGATTAAGCAATATTTGATATTGTATTAATTTCGGAATTAATTTAGAGTTAATTTCGAAATTAAATATTATTCATTAAACCTATAGCATCCTATATATTTGATATGAGGAGCTAGGGTTTTAAGTGAGAGAGTACCAACAGATAAGAGACGGCCTAAGAGAGATAAGAGTGGATGGATTCTCTGAAAACCCTAGACGGACAAAAGGGCGCTAGCAAGCCGTCTATAACCGGAGAGCTATTCGTGTGGATACCGGTAAAGCAAGCCGACCGGAGTTGTCGACTTCGAACGATAAAGGAGGCGAGCAGAGGCATCCTGAACGGTGAATCACCAAGCCACTCGGAAACGAACACCGAAGGTAATACTTCTCTTACTACCTGACTTAAACGCGAATCGGTAGATCCGGGCAAGGGATTGAAAGTTTTAAAATTTTTAGTTTTTCTGCTGCGCGTCGTCTTTCAATACCCTTCAACTTGAACCTCTAACTTTCTAGCTACTATCTCCGGTCCTAATTATAAGACCTAGTTGATTAATTTGGGGAGATTAAAAAAAGAAGTTAGTTATTTTTGTAATAAATATATGTTGTTTTCCTTAAAATATCCTTGCTAATCAAGTGTATTTGCTAGAACTACCATTGTTAGAAGGATTACCTTGGAAAAAAAAACATAAATATGAAAGACAAAGTGGATTGGGGTTTTATATTTAAGACCAAAATAAAAGTCAAAATGAAGTCTTATATTAAGAATCAGAGCTAGTATAATCTAATTTGAATTGTTGTGTCCAATAGTTACTAATACCTTTTTTTTTTGGGGTCAAGATCAACTTATTCTATTTTTTAACATACAACCTATTTTTAAATTTGTAAAACATCTCAGACTAATTAAATTAACTAACTTCTTCTTCAATGTAATTCAATTAATTAAATAAATCTTATAAAAATCTCAAAGTAATAAAAAAACACATTAAAAATGGAACGAAATCCAATTAGAATATGCCAATAAGGTGATGACTTATATGAGAAAGAAGAATAGATTTTGTAGGGGTCCATTGAAGAGGGGCAGATTGGAGTGGAGCTAGGGGTGAGCAAATAGCCCATAACCCACTAGCCTGCCCATAACCCAATAATTTTTTGCCCATTAAAGCCCGCCCAATTAGCCCAAATAGAAGATAATAAACGGGCTGACTTAAATGGGCGGGACAGCCCATTAAACGGGACGGGCTATGGGCAAGGCTTTGGGCTGCCCATACCCACCCATTTAAGTTTTATTTTCTTTAAAAAATATTTTTTATTCTTTAGAGTTTAGACCTAGCTTCAGTAGCTGCCTTTCATTCAAGCTTTCATTATTTGCTTCTTTCCATTCCAGTTTCCAGTTTGGCACTTCCACTCTTTCAACTGAAGTACTGAACAGTGAACATTGAACAACTCTCTCAGTGTCACTCTACGTCTCCGCCACCTTCGATCTGTGCTTGCGTTTGAGCGTCTCTGCGATTCGACTTCAAGCCAGCTGCCCAGTTTGCTTCTAGCTCCAACGGTTTGTGAACTGTAATTGATTCGTCTGTGAGGGAGTGAGGCCGTGACTTTGCATCTTCATCTGCGACATTAGAGCTCCAGTGAATTAGTAATCATCTGCGAGCTTGTGATGCTGGGTTGCTGCATCTTCATCTTCGACATTAGAGCTCCAGTGATTGTTTGTACTGCGTCTTGCCATCTTCGAGTTCGACTTCAACTTCTCGGCAGCTTCTCGTGGTGGACTGGTAGCGGCGTCCCTCGATCTGTTGAAGATTGAAGCAAAGGTCACTATCGCTGGTGCCTGGTAGCTCACTGTTCGGTAAATTTTTGTTTTTGACTTCTCCTGTTCCAGTGTTCCTCCATTTCGTTGCTCTCTGTGTTCTGTTCCTCCATTTTGGACTTCTGGTAGCTCGCTAGTCACTATTTCGCTGAATGTTGATTAGTCATCCATATAAAGATGCTTTTGTTTAAAACATATGTCTATTAGCCTAATCACAATGCTACATGGCAAATTAAAATTTTGAGGGAGTTATCTAACAAGAGAAAAGTTTAACGAGACAAATTAAAATAATTGGAATAAAACATCAGCTTAAAACAGAACAAAGACGAGCAAAATGCTAATTTGCCTTCATGATCAGCAGAAGGGCGAGGATTTTTTTCTAAGAGAAGCTTCTATCATCATTTACCAGCAACTTATCTCCTTCGTAAAATTCAATCTAATTTCCCTCCCCTCTTTTCCCCTTGATTTTGTTTATTGTACAACATAATGATACGCATCACAGACGATCGCAAACACATTGGACAATTTCAACTCTTAGTAGATGCAGCGTTAATATGTTTGAATGTTGGGATCTATTATTCTATTTATGACTTACTTATACATAACTATAGTTCCCTGTTTGCTCAATGGCTTGGTATGATGCGCTAATATGTTTGAAAAACTAGCTTTATCTTTTTTTTCTTACATAAACGTGATTATAGTTTTCTTGGTTATTTCTCATTGTCATTGTGATTGATTTGGAATATGGAAGAAATGAGCAACTCAAAGTAAATAGCATGGATGATGTGCAAATGAATGAGGGGACACTAATGATGTTAAAACCACTACCACTACCACTATCACATCTCCTGTTGCTACTGGACAAGGACAACAGAATGCAACAATGTCAACAACTAATGTTGGAGGAGGAGGAGGACTTCCATTACCTAGGAAAAAAAGGAGACAAACATCTGAAGCATGGAAACATTTCACAAGGTTGCCACTAAGTGAAACAAAAGGTAAACATCGTGCACGTTGCAACTATTGTGGGACGGATTATGCAAGCCATCCAACTAATTGTGGGACAAAGCAATTGTTGCGGCATTATGAAAAGTGTCCAAAAAATCCAAATAAAGCAAGCAAGCAACAGTCAATCTTCTCAGTTAATTCTAGTAAATCATTGACTCATCAAGTATATGATGAAGAGGAATGTAGAAAGGCTATTGCACATTTTGTCATAAAGGATGAGATGCCTTTTCAAATGTTGAGGGACAGGGTTTCAAAGACATGATACATCGATTTGAACCAAGATTCAAAATCCCCTCACGATGGATTGTTGCCAGGGATTGCTACCAGGTGTATCTTGAAGAAGCTAGAAAGTTGAAAAAATATTTTAAGCGATCTAAAGTCCGTGTGTCCCTCACCACAGATTGTTGGACTTCAATCCAAAATACCAACTACATGTGTTTGATTGCCCATTGGATTGATGATGATTGGAATTTACAGAAACAGATTTTGAATTTTGTGTGATTGAAAACCATAAGGGAGATCCAATTGGTGCAAAACTTGAGACATGCTTATTGAATTGGGGCATTGATAAAGTTCTAACTGTCACTGTTGACAATGCTTCTTCCAATGATACAGCACTTGCTTATTTGAGAAAGCGTTTAAGGGGTTGGAATGGTCTCATACTTGATGGTGAATTTATGCATATGTGATGTGCAGCACATATTTTGAACCTGATTGTTTCTGAAGGATTAAAAGATATGAATAAGTCAATTGAGCTCATCCGGCATGCAATTAAGTTTGTTAGATCTTCTCCATCAAGGTTGAATAAATTCAAGGAGCTTATTGTTAAAGAGAGAATTGACTCCAAAAGTCTACTATGCTTGGATTGCCCCACTAGGTAATTTAGATAATTCTTTAATTATATTTGTTTTCATTACACTTTATGATATAATTTTGTTTCGTTAATAAAATTTTGTTTATGTTATTAGGTGGAATTCGACATATCTCATGCTTGACAGTGCTATAAAATTTGTTAAAGTCTTTGATCGAATGGAAGAAGAAGATGCAGATTACAAGGAGTATTTTAAAAAAAAGGTTAGACTTGATTCAAGCCAAGATGATACAATCTATGATGGTGAAGCCACAACTCATCCTCCTAGTGCATATGATTGGGGTGTTGCAAAGGAGTTTCTCGTCTTCTTGAAGTTGTTCTACTCTCAATGACCTTAAAATTCTCTGGATCTAACTATGTGACCACAAATACATGCTTGTTACATATAGTTGCAATCCAGTCAAGTCTCCATAAAAGTGTAACTAGTGAATATTCATTGTTGACTGATATGGCCATCAGGATGCAATTAAAGTACAACAAGTATTGGGGAGATATAGAGAAAATGAATCCATTGCTGATTATAGGGGTAATCCTCGACCCTAGATACTAATACAAATGACATATGTTAATGTTGTTTTTGATAGAGCTTTTTCCAATGATCCCATAAAGCGTGAGGTCACATTGAAGCATGTCATGAGTGTCTTGCATCGCCTATATGATGAGTATGCAGTTAATGTCAAACCTTCTGATGATGATGCATCAACATCCCAGCAATCATTGCAGCAAGTGGATTCTGTTGCTAGTGGTGATGTGGTCAATGAGTTAGTTCCTAATGTTGAAGAGGCTATTGAAGATGACCCTACCTACCAAGAGTTTTTAGTCACTGCAAGCACTGCATGTAAGAAACCTGAGCAAGTTTCTGAGATTGATGAATATCTTCAAGCTGGATTATGTGGCCTTGTTAATCCTAAATTTGATCTTTTGGCATGGTGGAGAGTAAATGCTTCCAAATATAAAGTTCTTCATCTCATTGCACATGATTTGTTGGCTGTACCAGTTTCTACAGTCTCTTCAGAATCTGCCTTCAGTACTGGGGGTCGAGTGCTTGATACTTTTAGAAGTTTTTTATCTTCAAAGATGGCTGAGGCACTTGTATGTGCTCAGAATTGGCTATGTACAAATCATCCTAAGGCAAATGATTTGGATGTTGATAATTTTGATGAGAGTACAAGTATTGTTGTTGGTAATGACTAATTTCTGTATCATTGAGTTTGCAGCATTGCATTATGTTTTTTATACTAATAGTCTAATATTAATGACATTAACTTATTTTTGTTTGTTTTGTTCTTACAGAGCAAGAGGCAGCAACCACACATTCAACAATTTCAAGTGATTCTGAAACAAAACATGATGATACTCAAGATCTAGCTGGATGATCAATTTGATGATTTATGATATTGTTTTCTTATTCAAAGTTTGTAACTTTCAAAGTTTGTGAGACTTTTTATGATTGGTGGCTACTTTTATGATTTTATCAGACTTTGATTGTTTGTGTCTTTGTGACTCTAACTGAAGTTATGTGATTGAATATGGTTAGTATTATGTGATGTTATTTCATATTTGATTTGCTGTTTGGTATACAAAATTTATTAATAACTTCATAAGATGACATATAAAAAAGTAGTCATGCTGAAAAATTGTCAAAAAAAAAAAACAAAAAAATAAATGGATTACCCTTAACCTAGTTAGCCCAAACAGGCTGCCCTGTAGCCCATTTGCTACGGGCTAAAATGGGTTGCTACCGAAGTTATGAGCTAGCCCATGCCTGTTTATTCATAAATAGACGGGCTACGGGTTAACCTTTGGGCTAGCCCAGTGCACCCATTGCTCACCCATAAGTGGAGCGTATAAAATCAAAACGCAGGCGCTTTGGACACCGCTCATTAATTAAACTCTATCGCCGAATAAATTTTAATGATATACAGGGATGTGTCATTCCGCCTGGAGTCAGGAAGAGATTAATGGCCCCACCACTTTGAAAAAAACTTAAAAGTCTATTATAATATTATATTTTTATTTTTATATTAAATTTCACATAAAATGCGTAATAATTTAATATCTTATAATAATAATAATAATAAAATGATGTAGTTTAATTTTTTTTAAAAAATTTAAAATCGCATTAAAGTATTACTTATTTTATATAAAATTTAATAGTAAAAATATTTGGGAGGTTACAATATTACGAAAAACATAAGAGAGAGGTATATTATGAGCTATAAGGTCAGGCCATGCGCGGCCATAACTCTATCCATCCGTGAATGAATTATTTTGAAAAGACACCAATTCTTTTAAATTCCCATACCCATTCACCCTTTTGTGTTCAACACTTCACCTTGAACCGCTCTTGGATCAAAATCTGAGATGCAGCTAGACAACGGACAGATTTGGTTTGCTGGTTGAAACATTGAATACACTAGAAGGAAAAAGAACAGTAAATATGCAGTTGAGTTGATAATGGTACCTGGATATCAAATGGCGCCAAGAAAGGAACGAAATCTGCAATATTGAAGGCTCCAACCAAGTTCAGCGCTTCATGAATAAGATCCTTCAGATCAAATCTATCGTCCCTGTTGCGTCCAAATATCATTTTATACATTATGTCTTCTACAAGCCGCTCCACCTTCTCCGTCAGATCCACCACCTCACTCGCCGCCGCCGATTTCTCAATCGACTTCACCAGCTGTCTCAACTCCTCCCTTCTTAAGGGAGCAAACGTCTCCAATTTCGATGAGCTAACAAGCTGCAGAGTACAGAGCTTCCTCATATCGCGCCAGTAAGGGCCATATTCAGAGAAAACCATCCCCTTGGAGCCATAAGAAAGGAACTCCGACGCTTGAGTCCTTGGGCGGCTGGCAAAAACGACGTCGTGCGTCCTGAGGAAAAGCTCGGCGGCTTCAGGGGAAGAGACGACAACAGCAGGGACCTGTCCGAGTCGCAAGGACATGATGGGTCCATAGCGCTTCGCGAGAGACTGAAGGGATCGGTGCGGGAGAGTACCCAACTGGTGGAGGTTGCCGATCACCGGCCAGGCCGGTGGCCCTGGGGGTTGTTTCAGGCCATGCTTAGTTCGTCTAAGGCACAGGGATAGGAACAGAGCTGAGAGAAGGAAGAGAAGTGGAAGAAGGAGAAGGGAAGGGAAGGGCAAAGAGGAAGAAGGCAACATGTTTGATTTTTTGTCTGAGAGTAAATGAAGAAAAAATGAAGGAGGCTAGCTTCAGTGGTTTGTATATATTACTAGAGGGTCCTTTGCTCAGTCATGGCGTATTTGGTTTGAAGAGAGGCTAGGAGAAGGAAAGGAAGGTAGGGCGAGAGAGGACAGAGGAGACTTTAATGTTATTTTGTTTAGTTTGATTGAGAGGAGGGAAGAGAAAGATATTTAATGATTTTTTATTTAGCTAAGAGAAGGAATTGAGGGAGCAATAAGCAATTTATTATTTCATCCTGAGTTTATATTTTTATTTATATATTATATAAATCAATTCACATTTTAATTTAAATTACATAACTGATTGAAAATTTCAGCTAAATCATGTTATATGTGTATAAAAAATGATATAATCTTTTTTATGTAAATTAATATAGTAATATATTTGAAGTAATTAAATTAACACATTTTATTTTTTATTTTTTACAAAAAACGAAATCTTTTCTCTTCTGCCCATTCTGTTCTAGCTTTAATATACAATCTAATTAATAAAACTAATACGTTTGAAAAAAAATCAAACCGCAAAGATACATAGAAATATTAGAACTGGAAGAAGACAATATGAATGGCTGCTATTCCTCTTCCACTCTCTCCTCCCCAAAACCATCACCTTCAACTCTTCTTCATCTCTTTCCTCCCCTTCTTCCACCGCCACCACTATCCCCTTCTCTATCTCCTAGCACCTTCTCGTCCAACTCCAAAATCAGCTTGCCGCTGCTGACTAATGCCAAGCCAAAAAAGAGACTCCCAACCTACTTATCATTTTCGTTGGCCGTGGCGCTCAGGAAGACAAGAAAGAAGAAGAAAGGAAGGAGTACACCGCCAACCAAGCTGGGAATATCACAAATATATAAGGATAAAATAGTCAGAAAATTTTTTACTTTCCTAAAAAAAAAAACCCTAATTTAAGGGGACCCAAATGAGGGTAAATGAGGGGAGGGGAGGAAAAATTTTGACTCTTCTTTCCTTCCAATTTTCGTCCAAATAAGGGGAGGGGGTCATTTTCCCTCCCCTCCACCCTTCCTTCCAATCAAATACATCCTTAGAGTATGTTTGGCTCAATGAGAGGAAAGAGAGAGGAGGGATTTTAATGGAGGAAAAGGGAAGGGAGGAGAGTGGAAGGATTTTAATATTATCTTGTTTGGATTTATAAAAAACAAAAGGGTAGGGGAGGAAAAAATATTTTAATATAAACAATTTTGCTCTTATTTTATTTAAGATATAGGCATAATGATCACAACATGACAAAATATGGACATAATAGTCACAAAATGACAAAATATAGGTATAATGGTCACAACATGACAAAATATTACTCTTTCTTTTCAAATCCTCTTAATTTTGGAGGGGAGAAAAATTTCTCCTCCCCTCCTAAAATTTGTGTGCTGCCAAACAAGAGGAAATGATTAAAATCCTTCCCCTTTCCTTTCCTCTTTCCCAAATTCCTCATACCAAACACACCCTTAGGTTGTGGATGAAGATGTGAAAATTTGGGATCTCGGGTGTCATGTACCCACTCCGCCGCTTACTTTTGGGTGCTTCCTAAATTTTTTTTCATTTTTTTTATTATTAAGCTCTATGTAAAATAAGTTAAATTTTAATATCTTATAAACAAAATTCAGTTTTAATTTTTTATGATTTTTTAAATATTTGAGAATACTAAATTTTTAAAAAACCGTAAAAAATTGAAAACTGAATAATTTTTTGCGATATTAAAATTTTACTTATTTTATATAAAATCTAATAACAAAAATCTAAGGGACACAGCACCGCCCGAAAATTTGAAGGTGTGTTCTACCGAAAGAACACAAAATAAGGGCGTCCACGTGCGATTCAAGCTGGATTAGAATATTAGCGGCAATTTTGACCATCTATTGAATTTAAAAAATGGGAGAATTTCATATTTTCATTTAAATTCCAGTGCAATGAGAATTAAGAAATTTTAAGCTTTGAACTCATAGTTTTTGCTTAAAATGAGGGGGGGGGGGGATTAAGTTGGGAGAAAAGTTGATAAAAATAAGTCTGAATGTTGAAATAAAAAGCAAGTCCTAAAGAAAATTTAAAATCCGTTTACAAGCACATATACATTTTGACAACCAAAAATATACGCAAATTCAAGTTACATGCTAATAGATTCTGATAGGGAAATAACGAGTGTTCCTAGGTCAGTTATACATATTTTCATAACTAAGTACTCTTCCGGTTTTTAATATAAGACTCATTTAACTAATTTGATTAGATTAAGAAAGTTATGTAAGTTAGTTAATTATAAGAAATGTGACACGTTTTTCCTAAAACACCATAATCATCTTTCTTAATACCCCATCTCCTTCTTCTATTTGATTATGGTTGAGAAAGTATCCATAGGGGTAATTTAGAAAAATTGATAAATATAAGAACCGGGTCTTATATTTAGAATCAAAATCAACTCAACAATTGGATCTTATATTAAGAATCGGAGGAGCATAACAAAAATAACAAGTATCAAATAAAAATTTAAGTCCAAATTTACATTATAAAATGCCCAAATTTCATTGTAATTTTTTTATATATTCATGATAACAATTATATATATTCAAAATAAAATGCTCATTATTGTCAAAAAAAAAAAAACGCTCATTTAATTTGTTATACATTGTTATCCTAGATAACGAGGATTGGATTGCGCGCGCGCGAATGACTCCGTTTATTTGAAGTTGTTTTATTAAAGTTTTTGACTTGAGTATTTTTTGATATTCAATTAGGTTATTGACAATTTTAACGTTGAAATATCTTATTTTAAAAAATGTAATATAATTTATTTATGTAGAAGTTAAGTTTAGATTATTTTGCATCATAGATAGGAGGATGAATTAATGTTGGACATTTTTGTGTGGATAAAGTTAATGTTGGTTATTTTAAAATGGATGGAAATTGGTTTTTCTGACATTCAAAATGGACGCAAATTAAAATTAAGTAGAATGACGCATAATTGTGATCGAAACACAACAAACATCTACGTCCAATTAAGATATTTCTTGATTCTTAATGTTTCTTGATTTTTTTTGAAAAAAAATATATAATTGTTACCATGAATATGTTAGAATGTAAATTTGAACTTGTAAATTTTCATATGATGAGCATTCATTATTTTGTCATGCCTAGTTGTCAACAAATGAAATATAGACTTCAGGATTACGGAAATTTTCAAAATATTTTGAAACTGAATTATAATTAAGGGTTGTTTTTATCAACATCGGTTTTTATCATCCCAACTGGATTTTGTAAATTAAAATTGTGATAAAAGTCAATTAATATAATCATACTTTTTATATTAAAAACAAGTCTCAATTTGAATATCTGTTTGGCTTGATGAAGCTGAAAGTTCCAAAATATGACTTTAGGTCTACTTTGACTTTTTGAAGGGGAAAAAACTCGTTTAACTCAAATGCCATTCCGCATACAATTTTTGAGCTCAAATTGACTTTCATGCTTTTAAAATGACTGGTAAGGACTTTTAAAATTAGGAAAGCGAATTTAAACAAGCCCCCTAGGCCCTAGCTAGTGTTTTAAAACTTAGGCCCCATTGCTCTTTTATGTACCGGAAAATTAATCCTATAGTCCTTAGAGCCTGTTTGGTAGCCTGAAAATATACTGATGGAAACGGAGAATGGGATAATTTTCCTTCACAATATCCCTTTGGTTGCACCACTTTCCGGTAGAGCAAATTCTGGCGGCAGGAAATTTTTCCACGTTTAATGGAAAATCTGTTCCCTCACATATAGGTGGGAATTGGGATCTGATTTTCCTACACAGAAAATTCCCATGTGGCCCCTGATCTTCTTCCTTCGTTCTTGCTCTCGCTTCGACATCGCGATGATACTGCTGCTCGCTGGTCCAAGCTACTTCTCTCCTCCCTCCTTGCAAGTTTCAGCCTCCGACACCCTCCCCTCCTCCCCTACCTAGGGGATGAGTTAAAGATACTTGCCAACTATAAGGACTGAGTTACTGAGAATGTCAGCTTTGATATTTTGTTTTCTGTCTATATGTAACATAAAGAGCCCATCCCAGTACCTTTTTATTATGCTCGAAATGATTTATAAGTAAATTTTTAATCATGATTTTATTATTACGATATAAGTATGTAAAGTGAGCTTTATCTCAAATTACATAAAAATACTTAAAGTATTTAAAATAAGCAAATGCAAATAAGCCCTCTGATTTGAAAGGGAAAATTAAAAAAGCAAAGGAAAAGCAAGTTGGAGTATGACTAACGAATAGTTTGGTAGAATGGAAAGTGTATCCTACAACAATCTTTTTCTATCGTAAGACCTATGAAAAATACTGTTCTCTGTAGAAATGAACGGGAAGTGTCGAAATTGTCTATTATTACTCTTCCCAACTTTTTGTTTAATATGTTATTTTCTAAGCAAGAATATTCAGGACATTCCAGCTCTATTTGTTTTTTGTTTTTAATTGATTTCTATCCTACCTAATACTATAACTAAAATAAATGTAATTTCACCCCCCCCAAAAAAAAAGAAAACCCCGATTCCTCTTTTCATTTATTTAAAAAATTTTCCACTTGACCAAAGAAAACGTTAAGGGTTGGGAGACTGGTGAGGTTAAAACTTTCATCAAGTCTCCGTTAAAAAATGGTGATCAATTTAGAAAACTTATTTGGAAAAATGGAACGAAACCTGACATTATAAAATAAGTCCACTACATAACTTTCATACAATTTCAGCATAACTAACCAATCAAACTGATACTTCTACTGAACTGAAAAGACTGAGATTAATAACATTCATCAATTAGCTGGTACGCGATAAGATGGAAGTGTTAGATAAACAACATATATACATATATTATTCAAACAATCCAGATTATATACATATATGTATGTGATACTCAAAGGAGTTACAGCGGAAGACTTATAAATACCTCTCTCCATTAGCTCAGTTGATTTGATGTAGAACTCGATCTGAATAATGATAAGCTGTGGATTAAAGAACACAATTAGAGAAGAAAGAATGCAGGGAATCTTCCAGCTGGCGATTGGGCACAGCGATGGCAACTGGGATGCAGCCGTCACCAGTGGGGAACCCTCAGAGAGTGAGCAGAGATTAGGGTTTCGCTCCTGACTCAATGTACCGTATGTTATTTTCACCATCAGAAACTAACTTTAATTAATTGAGTCCATTACCCATCTTGGACTGGGCCCAAATGACTACGGGCCACACTCAGAAATATTTATTAATTATCCTAATAATATCTAAATAGTTATATATTAATAATAAATATCTCACATTCTCCCACTTGGCCCGTATACTCAATGCCATTGCCCAGTCAAGATTAACTAAGGACATACTACAAGAATCATAGCGATAAGTCCTCTTTTATCGAGTATTACCTTCCATGTATTACAAGCAGCATCCTTACTTAATGGGTATCACTTTATGAATAAACTCAATGTTTATTCGGTTCCTGTCTCAATGTTTATCAATTTCAATATCACAAATGTATACAATCTTAAACAAGAAATGATAAACCATAAATTTGATTTCATTGCTCATACCTCAACTAGTCAAATGAAGGACGAAGTCCCATGTGAGGTACATGTGAAACGAAAACATTCGGTTTCAACCCTTTCGTCAAAGGATCAGCTAGCATATCATTTGTACTGATGCGTTCAACTGAAACTTGGCCATCCTGAACTCTTTCTTTCAGGCATAGGAATTTAAGTTCGACAAATTTGCTTCGACTTTTATTCCTTTTGTTATTTGCTATGGCCACCGCAGCTGCGTTATCACAGTACATTCTTATTGGCCTACAGATTGAGTCCACAATCTTGAGCCCAGCAATGAAATTCTTTATCCAGATTGCTTGTGAACTTGCCTCAAAACACGCAATGTACTCAGCATCACCAGTAGAAGGAGCTGTTAGCGTTTGCTTTGCACTTTTCCATGATATAGCTCCTCCTGCTAATAGGAAGATGTAACCGGTTGTAGATTTATTTGTATCTACACATCCTCCAAGATCTGAATCTGAGTACCCAATTACTTCCAAATTTTCTGTTCTTCTATATGTGAGCATATAGTGTTTAGTACCTTGTAGGTATCTGAACACCTTCTTTGCAGCTGTCCAATGTGCTTCCCCAGGATCACTTTGATATCTCCCCAACATACCCACAGCAAAAGCGATGTCAGGTCTTGTACAAACCTGTGCATACATCAAGCTTCCTACCGCTGAGGCATATGGGACCTTTTCCATACGTTTTCTTTCAAGCTCGATTTTAGGACACTGATCTGAACTAAATTTATCTCCCTTTTCAATAGGAGCTACGTTAGATGAACAGTTTTTCATTCTGAATCGTTCAAGAATCTTGCCAATGTAAGCTTCTTGAGATAAGCCTACAAGACCCTGGGTTCTATCTCTATGAATCTTTATGCCAATGACATAAGATGCCTCACCCATGTCTTTCATGTCAAAACTCTTGAACAGAAACTGTTTCACCTCACGCAATAGTCCCAGATCATTTGTAGCAAGCAAAATGTCATCCACATACAAAATCAAGAATATGATCTTACTCCCACTAGCCTTGTGGTATATGCAGTCATCCATGATGTTCTCAACAAAACCAAATGATGTGATCACTTCATGGAACTTTAAGTACCACTGCCGTGAAGCCTGTTTTAGACCATATATTGATTTCTTTAGCTTGCATACCAACTGCTCTTTACCTTCTGCAACGAATCCCTCAGGTTGTTTCATATAGACTTCTTCCTCCAATTCACCATTGAGGAATGCAGTCTTCACATCCATTTGGTGCAACTCTAGATCAAAATGCGCAACCAATGCCATGATGATGCGGAATGAATCTTTCTTGGATACAGGTGAAAAAGTTTCCCTGTAGTCGATTCCTTCCACTTGTGTGAAACCCTTAGCAACCAACCTAGCCTTGTATCTATCAATGTTGCCTTGTGAGTCCCTTTTGGTTTTGTAAACCCATTTACAGCCAATGGCCTTAGACCCACTAGGCAACTGTACAAGCTCCCAAACATGGTTGTTTGCCATGGAATTCATTTCATCAATCATAGCATCATGCCATAATTTAGAGTTCGCACTCTTCATGGCCTGAGTAAACGTTAACGGATCATTTTCAACATTTACATCACAGTCAACTTCAGCAGAGTACACTATGTAGTCATTAGGTAATGCCGATCTTCTTTCTCTAGTTGACCTCCTTAATTCAACCTCTTGGGTTGATTCAAGCTGCTGACTAGGAACATCCTCTATCACATTTTGTGGAGGTTCCACTTGTGTGACAGTTTGATCAGCTTGTATGTGTTCCTCTTGTCCAGCATTGTCAACTTGAGCTTCAGGATTTACATCATGTTCAATGTCAACTCCAACAGTGGGAGAGTCATTAACTATTGATGGTCCCTCATCATAGGTGTTAGTGGTTTGCTCTATGTGATTATCTTGTGAACAATCACTCCCACTAATCACATCATTCTCAAGAAATTTGGCATTCCTAGATTCTACAAATCTTTTAGAAGGTGGAGGACAATAAAACTTATAACCTTTTGACCTTTCTGCATAGCCTACAAAGTAAGCTCTAATGGTCTTAGGGTCCAGTTTCTTTTCCTGTGGATTGTACACTCTTACTTCAGCAGGACAACCCCATACCCTGAAATGATTTAAACTGGGTTTCCAACCTTTCCAGATTTCAAAGGGTGTTTTGGACACTGCCTTTGTTGGAACCCTGTTTAATATGTAAGTGGCTGTCTTGAGTGCTTCCTTCCACAGGGAAGTTGGAAGTTTGGAGCTACTCAGCATGCTCCTAACCATATCCAATAAGGTCCTATTTCTTCTTTCAGCTACACCATTCATGTCAGGTGAGCCAGGCATGGTATATTGGGCTACTATACCTTGCTCTCGAAGAAATTCAGCAAATGGACCAGGTGCTTGTCCTTCACTGGTGTACCTGCCATAATACTCACCACCTCGATCTGATCTCACAATCTTGATTGGTTTCCCAATCTGTTTTTCTACTTCTGCTTTATATTCTTTAAAGGCATCTAGTGCCTCACTTTTATTATAAAGCATATAGACATACATGTATCGTGAGTAATCATCAATAAAGGTGATAAAATATTTTTGACCATGCGCAGTCAAGTCGGGGCAACAAATATCCGTGTGTATAATTTCTAGCAATTCAGAACTTCTCTTAGCCCCTTTATGTGACTTGTTGGTCTGCTTTCCTCTTATGCAGTCCACACAAGAATCAAACTCTGAATGGTCTAAAGATGGAAGAATTCCATCTTTACTTAACCTTTTGATTCTTTCACCGGAGATATGTCCCAATCTCCTATGCCACAGGCTAACAGAATTCTCATCAATGACACTTCTTTTAGTACCATGCGTAACAGAAAAAGATTGCGGAGAATCAGAAACAATTTTAAATAAACCATCAATCATAACTAAGTTCGCAATCAAAACAGAGTCTTTTGACAAGGTCATAAATTTCTTAGAAAGAACTAAATGGTAATCAAACGGAATCAGTCTTGACATGGAAATCAAATTCCTCTTATAAGAGGGAACATAAAAAACTTCATAAAGGTCCAAAACGCGATTATTTGAAAAAATTATGCGAAAAGTCCCAACAGCTTTCACAGGATCTCCTTTCCCACTGCCTGAAAGGACCGTTTCCTCATTGGGATGTGGAGGCCTGCTGGTTAGAAAGCCCTGCATGGTAGTCGAAATGTGGATCATTGAACCAGTGTCAATCCACCAAGTGTCATTATTAACGCTAGAAAAATTAGATTCAAAAGTAACACACGATAAAACATACCTCTCTTTTCTAGCCATGCCTTCCTCTTGAGACACTCATCCCTCATGTGTCCCTTTTTCTTACAGAAGAAGCATCTGGCATTCCTTTTGTTAACAGCTGAAACAGCAGGGATTTTCTTCTTTTTCTTTTCCTCCTTCTTTTCTTTCTTTCCCCTTCTGCTGCCAGCCTTGGAACTTTCTGCTAAATGAGCCTCCTTTTGTGCAACCTTTCCACTCATCAGCAATCTAGTCTCTTCTTGAACACACATGGACAGCAGTTCATCCACTGACCATTTCTCCTTATGTGTGTTGTACGAGACCTTGAAAGCATCATATTGAGCAGGAAGTGAGTTCAAGATCAATTGCACTAAGAATTGCTCGGTAGGTTCCATTTCAAAGGATTTCAGCTGAGAGGCTAGGTCTCTCATTTTCATTATATGTTGCCTCACACCACCAATACCTGTAAGCCTCATAACACATAATTCAGACATGATGGCACCACCCATCTGTTTGTCTGTTGGCTTGAACTGCTTGTCCAAGGCTTCCAGGTATCCTTTGGCTGTCTCACATTTAGGGACTGCTCCCCTAATGCTTCTGGTGATCCTTTGTTGTATAAGCAGAAGAGATAAGCGGTTGCTCCGCTCCCACAATTCATACCTTTCTTTTGCCTCCTTATCATTTGAGGCATCATCTGGTCTAGGAGGCTTTTCATACCTCAAGGCATAATCCAAGTCCATACAACCGAGCTGCAGCAAAACATCATCTCTCCAATCAGCGTAGTTAGTGCTACCATCTAAGATGATTTTGTTGCTCACATCAGTCATGATTCTAGGGGCAGCAATTGGAACTGCAAATTGGAAACAGACAAATGAACAAAAAAAAACCAAGCTCACAAGTTAGAATTTGAGGCAATCACAATTCACTGTGCCATGTATGCATGCTTAAATGAATAAAGCATACAAGTAATAAATACGTATCACTAATGTCTACCTGTGGGCAAAGATATTAGCATAGCATGTATTTATCTCAAATTGATGAAACTAGAATGCATTTGCATTTTCTAATACCTGTGGGCCACTTAGAAAATAACAAGGCCATTCTATCCCACCCTAATTAAATATGCAATTATGAGATATCTACCTGTGGGCAAAGATAAATCATAATTACACATTTAATTACAATTGATATTTCAAATCCATATGTGATTAATTAGTGCATGCGACATAATTAAGGATGCTGTGGCTATTCCTTAGAAGATGCATGCTAATCACAAATATCACAAATGTGCATTTAAATTCTAAATATGCACAACTTAATGGAGAATTTAACAAATCAATTTAATCAACTGAAGTAACTAAATAATTTAATTTAAATTCTCCCACTATTTCATGCACCCCAAGTTTAATTTAATTTGATAAATTAATTTCAATACATTTCAACTTCAAAAGAGTTTTACAAAATTCAAATAGTTAATTTAATTGCCCAAAAACATTATCCAAAATAGGCAATTAAATAACAAAACAAATTAAATTTTGTAAACATTTTCCAAATGTCAAAATGTTAAAGAAATTAATTATCCTCAATTTAAACAATTATGGAGCACAAAACAGAATTCAAAGAAACATATTACAAAACAAAATTAATTTATTTTGTACAAATACATTCTGAAAAATTAAATTAAATGGCCCAAAACAACCTTCTGGAAATAAAACCAAATGGCCCATACTTAAAAGTCTAAACAGAGCCCAAATAATCAATCCAGAAACGAAACAAAACAAACCAAAAAAAAAAAAAGTCAAGGCCCAAAGTGAAGGTCCAGAAAACAAACTGAGACTAAAAAATAAATTTCCATGCAAAACGAGCCCAACAAGGAGCCCAAAACGTTACTGTTCTGAAACTGTGCAGATTTTTTTTTTTTGCAAAGTGGCCCAAAATAAAAGCCCAGACAGAGAGGGAGAAAAGAGACAAAAACCCAGAAAACTAAAGCCCAAAGATCTCGGCCCAGTTCGTCATTAAAATTTTTTTTTTTTATTTTTTTTATTTTTAACAGAAGCCCAAATGCGTGTCTGGCCCACTACAGGATAAATGAAACGGTGAGTTTCATTTCACCAGAAACGACGCCGTTTTTTTTTTTTTTTTTTTCCGGGCCCAGGTTGTCTTCCTCATGGAGTCGGGTTAGGTCAACCCGACTCCTAACCCGCACGCGACCCGGTTTGGTGGTCCTCCTCAGCCGCCGGCGTCTGCAACTTTCGGCCATTTTTCTCTTGCCAACCAGTGGCCATTTTTGATGAACAATAGCAACGGCAAAATCGGGACCTCCATGGATGATGAGGTTGGCGACAAATTCATCGAAGGGATTTCATCTCTCTCATCGTATTAACCCGAAAATGAACTTAAACAATTATAAAGGTAAATAACACAACGCATATATGATTTTGGCTATGAAAATGACGGTAACAATGCTTATTTCTTTCCCATTTAAAACTCAAAAGTTGCACACATTCAGTAAAAATTCAAACTTATCCGAATGTGGTAATGATTGATGGGAGAATCAAAATTATTCTCCTCCGTCCCATTCAACCCGTAAATCATAAATAAATATCCAGATCACAATCAAATTAACCAGATCAAAAAAGATGCTCTCAAATTGATTAAAAATTTTCAAAATAAAAAATTAAACAAATTCAAATGAGCATCATAAAAGAGTAAGGTGAGGTGAATCGAGAAACAAGGCTCTGATGCCACATGTTAGATAAACAACATATATACATATATTATTCAAACAATCCAGATTATATACATATATGTATGTGATACTCAAAGGAGTTACAGCGGAAGACTTATAAATACCTCTCTCCATTAGCTCAGTTGATTTGATGTAGAACTCGATCTGAATAATGATAAGCTGTGGATTAAAGAACACAATTAGAGAAGAAAGAATGCAGGGAATCTTCCAACTGGCGATTGGGCACAGCGATGGCAACTGGGATGCAGCCGTCACCAGTGGGGAACCCTCAGAAAGTGAGCAGAGATTAGGGTTTCGCTCCTGACTCAATGTACCGTATGTTATTTTCACCATCAGAAACTAACTTTAATTAATTGAGTCCATTACCCATCTTGGACTGGGCCCAAAATGACTACGGGCCACACTCAGAAATATTTATTAATTATCCTAATAATATCTAAATAGTTATATATTAATAATAAATATCTCACAGGAAGAGCTAACAAGTGCTTGGCTCTTGGCATTGAGAGACCAAATGTCTCAGACATATCCAAGTCATGAGGAGACTTGTCTTCTGGAAGTTCCCAATTAAAGCAGTGAACCAATTGTGCTAAAATAAGCTTAACAGTAATTAAACCCAATTGCACACCAGGGCAGCCTCTTCGACCTGAACCAAATGGTAAGAATTGGAACTCATATCCTCGATAGTCCATATTGCCGTCCAAGAACCTCTCTGGACAAAATGCTTCCACATTATCAGACCATATCTTAGGATCTCTTCCTATGGTCCACGAGTTCACTATGATTCGTGAGTTCTTCCTTATGTCATACCCATTGATCGTGATGTCTTCCCTACACACACGAGGGACTAGTAAGGGTGCAACTGGGTATAGCCTCATAGTCTCTTTAAGCACCATATCCAAGTAACTCAACCTTGGCAAATCGGCTTCCTCGACCATTTTGCTTATTCCTACTTGGTTTTCTAGTTCGAGCTGGAGTTTTTTCATCACCCTTGGATTCCTTAAGAGTTCCGAGAAAGCCCACAGAATGACAGTAGCTGAAGTCTCCACTGCACCAACGATCGTATCTAGAAGGATCGCTTTGATGTTGGTTCGATCTATGACAAAGTTGTGCTGATCATCGTAAGTATCCATGCAAGAGAGTAGTATGTCCACGAAGTCCTTGCGTCTTCTATTCTGCCCTTCTGCTGTTGCCTTTTCATGCTCTCTAATAATCGTTTCTAACATCTCATCACGTTCCTTGCTAATCTTCCGCAAGCGTCTTGCAAAGCCCTGAATCAAAAGTGATATGTACTCCAATTAGTCTCAAAAATATTAACAATTGATTATTGCTTAAATTGTATTGTTTGTCTATAGTTCCACCTTTTTTTTTTTTTTTTTTGCTTTCTTAAAACTGGAGCTCTCTGACTTTGTAGCTATAATCTAGTTGGTTTGTCGAATGTTTACTAATAAAGTGAAGCCTTCTATAGAAAGAACCATAAAGAAAGAAAGCAGGTGCGCGTCGCTAAAACGACAGCGTTTTGATTTTGCATTGGCGTCCACCTAGCTTTAGAAGGGCACCATATCCTTCCCTCTCTGGTTCTCTCTGTTATTTTTTTCAAACAAAATTAACAAATCACATGCTGAGGCACATCTTTTCTTTTCTTTCACATTTTTTATTGATGACACGTCAAAAATGTGCATCGAGATAGATCCAATTTCATTATTATGGCTATGACGAACGAGAGAGAAAGAAATGGGGCACCGGCGTTTTTCAAATGAAGACTCACACCACGCATTGCGCATTTGCACCCCCATGTTGACTAATTAAACCTTATCACCAAATAAAAAACAATTACAAATGACGGCCACTGGAAATGCTAGTTAATTGTTAAAAATGTGTTAGTTGTTATAAAAAAAAATATGTATTGGTTTCTCTAAATTATCCTGTTTTTATTAGAACTATCTTTTAAACAATACAGATAGTTTGAGAAACAAGCCCCACTCTATATACTCTATTTTGACTAATTAAACCTTATCACCAAATAAAAAACAATTACTTCTCCAATCTTAAATATAAGACCCTTATATACACTATATGAAGATCTTATATTTTGGGCTGGAGGAGTACTAATGAATGCCACTGGAAATACTAGTATTTTTGGCATTATATATATGTGTAACGCATGAATAGATTAGTACTCTCATATCCCTAATACAAAAGTATGATAATTAATTTGCAGATATTTATTTTAAAAATTAGGCAGTTAGTTAATTGTTAAAAATATGTTATTGGTTATAAAAAAAAATGTATTGGTTTTTCTAAGTTACCGTGTCTATATTAGAACTATCCTTCAATTATATTATTCTTAACATGCATAATTAAACAATATAGATAGTTTGAGAAACAAGCCCCCCTATATATATTATATCCTTGGAAGAAATTGAAATATGACTCATCTCAATTCTTGAGAAAACATGAGGTTAAGATGAGCATTTGGTAATTTATTCTCGTATAAGAACTTTGTTTGATATTTTAATTTTATAAAATAAATTTTGATTTTTCTAACTCTAATGCATTTAGTCTTAAATAATAATTTTTTTAAAATAAATACCACTGTGAAAAAATAAACTTAACATCTCAATGTTTATAAATCTTTTGTTAATATTTAAAATTTAATATTAATATTATATTATTAGAATCAGACAACTAAACACTTTATAAAATTAAAAGAATAAACTTAACAATTTATAAAATCAAAGAAGAAAACAAAATGAAATTTTTCTATAAAGGTAGGCATTCATGAGCAAAACATAAATTATTTTAAATTCCAGTAGCTATAGTTGTTCAACTTTTTCCACTCTTGAGTCAAAATTCAACAGGAACGGGCAGCGTTGCTGATTGAAACATTGAATAAACCAGCAGGAAAAAAGAACAATAAATAAATAAATACACACACACATAGTTGAGTTGATAATGGTACCTGGATATCAAGTGGCGCCAAGAAAGGCACGAAATCTGCAATATTGAAGGCTCCGACCAAATTCAGCGTCTCATGAACAAGCCCCTTCAGATCATACCTATCATCCCTGTTGCTTCCAAATATCATCTTATACATTATATCTTCTACAAGTCGCTCCACCTTCTCCGTCAGATCCACCACCTCACGCGCCGCCGCCCATTTCTCGATCGACTTCACCAGCTGTCCCAACTCCTTCCTTCTCAAGGGGGCAAACGACTCTACTTTCGATGCACTAAAAAGCTGCAAAGTACAGAGCTTCCTCATGTTACGCCAGTAAGGACCATATTCAGAGAAAGCCATCCCCTTGGAGCCATAAGAAAGGAACTCCGACGCTTGAGTCTTTGGCCGGCTCGCAAAGACGACGTCGTGCGTCTTCAGGAAAAGCTCGGCAGCTTCAGGGGAAGAGACGACAACAGCAGGGACCTGTCCGAGTCGCAAGGACATGATGGGTCCATAGCGCTTCGCGAGAGACTGAAGGGATCGGTGCGGGAGAGTACCCAACTGGTGGAGGTTGCCGATCACCGGCCAGGCCGGTGGACCTGGCGGTTGTTTCTGGTCATGCTTAGGTCGTCTAAGGCACAGGGATAGGAACAGAGCTGGTACAAGGAAGAGAAGTGGCAGAAGAAGATGGGAAGGCAACATGTTTTTTTTTTATTGTTTGTCTGATGCGAGAGAGAGGAAATGAATTACATAGAATTAGAATTTACAAGGTGTTCTCCCCCAGTGAGTTGGTGGATGAAGAATTAAGCGAAGTCGTGTTCTACCCAAAAATACAAAATAAAGCTCAAGCGGGCGGATTAAAATATAAACGCCAATTTTGACCATGTAATGAATAAGAATGAAAAATAACACCACGCCCTCCATGAAGGACAGATGTTTTTTGAAGCAAAGCAGAGTCAATTTTATTATGCTCACTAAACCATTCAAGAAAGCAGATAAATCTAACATACACCTTAGAAAAATAGAAGCAGTTTAGGTGAAATCTGAGCAGTTCGTATCTAATTTCAACGATTCAAATTTAATTTTTTTTATTTTTATTTGTTTAAAATAATTATTTTAATATGTATAGAATATAAAGTAAAATAATCTCTTAACTATCATTTTTTAAAATAATTTTTATTTACAAATAACTAATTAAAATTTTAAATCTAGACCATGTAGATCCGATCTGGATAATCCAGATCTGATAAATTTAAGCACAAAAACTGATTTCAAAAAATAAAGACAAAAACAAATCGAGATCGCTGGTGCTGTCATTGTGATGATGGGATTCCTCTGGTTCCATTAAAGTTCCTCTCTTCTGGCGATTGAGAGAAATATCAAAGCAGGGCGACGGAGAGAAGGCTTCTTTCTTTCTTTACTTGATCCTAAGCTCAGTTGACGAAGAAGTATGCCTAGAATAAGTTAAATAAGTGGTAATTCTTAAATGCTGTTGTCTCATGAAAATTGAACTGTCTTCAGGATTATGGAAATTTTAAAAATATTTTGAAACCAAATTGTAATTAAATTAGTCTATTATGCCTTAAGATCTCATTGCTATTATATTCCATATTAACATAACCACGTGTTGGTGAGAAAATTAAAAGATGGAATTTAACAAATTAGTTTGGATGCAATGGAATTAATTAATTAAGCCTCTCCCTGACCCATTTGGTGGAATGATTGACCCAAATTCTCCTGTAAAAATGAATGGGAGATATCAAAATTGTCTATTGCTACTCTTTCCAACCTTTTGTTTAATATACCTGACTCAACTGGTTTAATGACTAACAAATTCGAAAAAAATTTCCCCGCCACCAAAAAAACGTCCAGGGTTGGGAGATTGGGTTAGAACTTTCGTAAAGGCTCTGTTTGGAAGGAGACGTGACATTATTAAATGATTTTGCTACATAACTTTAATTTATACTTATCGTGTTCTATTTATAAGCACTTATAGTATATTTCACACAAACTAAAAAATTCTCAATTAAAATATTACAACTTTTCAACTTTAATCCTATTTACTATATACACTTTTTTTAAAAAAATAGCTATCTACATTATAAATAAAGAATAATATAGTACAGTCATACTAAAAATTTAATGAAAAAATTTATAAATAGAACAAAAAAAAACATTCTCTCTCTACCTTATAAATAGGACTAAAGAATTACGGTCTTAATAACAACAAAGACTACATAGACGTATGACTAACCAAAAAAACTTGCACAAAGACTACATAGACGTATGACTAACCAAGAAAACTTGCACTTTTACAATGACATGTCTTGCAGTGATTAGGATTAGGGTGTACCCATTATTGAACTGAAAAGGCCTCATATTAGGATTCATCAGTTAATTAGTAAGCGATAGGATGGAAGAGCTTGCAAGGGATTGGCTCTTGGCATTGATAGTCCAAATTTCTCAGTCATATCCAACTCGTTAGGAGAGCTGTCATTTGCAAGTTCCCAATTAAAGCAGTGAACTAACTGTGCTAAAATAAGCTTAACAGTAATTAAACCCAATTGCAGACCAGGGCAGTCTCTTCGACCTGAACCAAATGGTAAGAATTGGAACTCATATCCTCGATAGTCCATATTGCCGTCCAAGAACCTCTCTGGCCAAAATTCTTCCACATTATCAGACCATATTTTAGGATCTCTTCCTATGGTCCATGAATACACTATGATTCTTGTGTTCTTCCTTATGTCATACCCATTGATCTTGATGTCTTCCCTACACACACGAGGGACTAGCTAGTAAGGGTGCAACTGGGTATAGTCGCATAGTCTCTTTAATCACCATATCCAAGTAACTCAACCTTGGTAAATCAGCTTCCTCGACCATTTTACTTATTCCTACTTGGTTTTGTAGTTCGAGTTGGAGTTTTTTCATCACCCTTGGATTCCTTAAGATTTCCGAGAAAGCCCACAGAATGACAGTAGCTGAAGTCTCCACTGCACCGGCAATCGTATCCAGAAGCATGGCTTTGATGTTGGTTCGATCTATGACAAAGTTGTGGTGATCATCGTAATTAGTATCCATGCAAGAGAGTAGTATGTCCACAAAGTCCTTGTGTTGTCTATTCTGTTCTTCTGGTGCTGCCTCTTCATGCTCTCTAACAATGGTCTCCAATATCTCATCAACTTTCTTGCTCGTGTTCACCAAGCGTCTTGTAAAGCCCTAAATCAAGAGGGGTGCTTTAGCTTCCAAAAATTAATTATTATTATTATTGGTTAAATTACATTGTTTGTGTTTCACCCAAATTTTTTGAACTAGTTTTGGTACTCGTTACAGTTATGAATATCATAATACTTATCAATATCAAACATTCAAATATAATATGAACAGTCAAGATTTAATTTTTTGTATTTTTGTTTTTTAAAAATATTTTGCTTTAATAGGTAGATAATCCAAAATCAATGTAATCTTTAACTATAATTTTAAAAAAAATGATTTTTTATTTAAAAATTATCAATTGAAAATTTTAAATTTAGACCACAAAAACTATATCTAAATTGTGTAAATTTCACCGCAATGAACACTAAAACTGGTTATCAAATTTTCTTTTGTTTTTTAGAAGCTTGAGCCTCTAACTTTCTATAATCTAATGCCGACAGGGATTTAATTGTATACAGGGACGTGTGATTCCTGTTTTTTCTGGATGTGCAAAGAGATTTCTGGCCCTAAGGTCTATATTAATATTCATCAGTGTCTTTTGGCTAACACACTTCTACATTTTCTGACTATAGTTTTGGATCTCAAATGCTTTACTTAGTAATTAAAATCACTTTTATGATTTGTTTTTCAACCAAACACCCCTTATACCCCTTGTAATAGCATAATAACGGGAAAACAAATTGCCCCTGGCCTACCATTATAACTAACCACATGGCATGGTTTCAATTTGATTTTGGTGACGGTAAGGTATGGCTTATTAAATTTTGCAGCTGAAAAGGCTTTGGCCCGCGCCCGCCCATACCAAAAACTAAGGACTTTTACGATATAGTACGCCACTAAACTCCATCCTTGGATTAAACTGTCATCTCGATTCTTAACAAAAACATAAATCATTTTAAATTCCCATATACCGATCTCACTCTCTGTTCAATTCTTACCACTGTTAGACCAAAATTTGAGAGGATATAGCTACACCATGGACAGATGTGCTGACTGAAACATTGAATAAACCAGCAGACACACATAGTTGAGTTGATAACGGTACCTGGATATCAAGTGGCGCCAAGAAAGGCACGAAATCTGCAATATTGAAGGCTCCAACCAAGTTCAGCGCTTCATGAATAAGACCCTTCAGATCAAACTTATCGTCCCTGGTGCTTCCAAATATCATTTTATACATTATATCTTCTACAAGCCGCCCCACCTTCTCTGTCAGATCCACCGCCTCACGCGCCGCCGCGGATTTCCCAATAAACTTCACCGCCTGTCCCAACTCCTCCCTTCTTAAGGGAGCAAACATCTCCAATTTCGATGCGCTAAAAAGCTGCAAAGTACATAGCTTCCTCATGTTGCGCCAATAAGGGCCATAATCAGAGAAAGTCATTCCCTTGGAGCCATAAGAAAGGAACTCGGACGCTTGATTCTTTGGGCCGCTTGCAAAAACGACGTCGCGCGTCTTGAGGAAAAGCTCGGCAGCTTCAGGAGAAGAGACAACAGCAGGGACTTGTCCGAGTCGCAAGGACATGATGGGTCCATAGCGCTTCGCGAGAGACTGAAGGGATCGATGCGGGAGAGCACCCAACTGGTGGAGGTTCCCAATAACCGGCCAGGACGGTGGACCTGGCGGTTGCTTCCGGTCACCTTTTGCTGGTGTAAGGCACAGGGATAGGAAGAGAGCTGAGAGAAGAAAGAGAAGTGGAAGAAGTTGAAGAAGGGAAGGGAAGGGTAAAGGGGAAGAAGGCAACATGTTTGATTGTTTGTTGCAGAAAGAAAATCAGGAGCTCAGTGCATTAAGTACTGGTAGGTGGGAAGTGAAGATTTAAAAGTTGAAGGTGTGATTAAAATCACAGCTCGCCTGCGCCGCCCCATGCTATCCATTCAGATCTGGGACCAAAAAAAAAAAACAAAAGATTGCTATAAATTGGCGCGGAGCCTCTCCTCACCTATTCCTTCGCATCCCATTTTCATCCTCTTCCCTGATCATGACCCTTCATTTCATCTACGGCCAAAAATAACCCATTTATCCAGCGACAGTGCGTGAACTCATGGAAATAAAAATGGGGAAGATCATTTGACTGATTTGCAAAATTTATCGATCGCATGTCCTCTAAGAGACAAAATGTTGTATATATAATTTGAGAATATATGGGGGGAGATATGAGATCATGGAATATATTGACACATGATCAACACAGAAACAAACATAAATTAACTTTGTACACAACACGATGTAAATACTACGTCTTATCTTGTTTAAATAAGGCTGCAATCATTGTTCATTTCAGACATCAATTACCTATTTCATCCGCAAATAGCACTTGATTGACCACATTTTGATAACAAACCCCAAGGAATAATCTTTACTTATTGCTATATTTTTGCAAGACACATGCGTATTCATCCAAGCAACTATGTGCGTGTATATACACGCACTACAAAAAAAACAGCTAATCATTAACAAAATTAGTGATGGAATAATTTCGGTCACTAATTTCTAATGGACTATCCACGAAAATTCCATCACTAAACTTAGCCACAGAATTAGCGACAACATTTAATCCGTCGCTAATTAGCCACATAATTTTTTCTGTTGGAAAATTCCATGGCTAATTCCGTGACTAAACTTTTATAATTAAAATTACCCACGGAATTAGCTAGGGAATTTTTTTTGTCAAAAAATTTTGTGGTTAATTCCGTGGTTAAAATTTTATAATTACAATTTGCGACGAAATACTTTTCCATGGCTAATTTAGCCACAGAATTAGCGATGGAAAATTATTCTGTTTCTAATTTTCGTGACTAAAATATAATATTTAATATAATATAACATAATAATATAATAAATATATAATTAAATTATATACCTTATGAATATTAAATAAAAGAATTAAATTTAAAAAATATATTTATGAAAAAATTATTTCCTATTTAAAATTCAAAATTAGTGTCATTGGAAATTAATATTATATTTAAAATAATTTCTTTAAAAAATAAAGCATTATAAAATAAATAGTAAAAAAATATCTAAAAATTATTTTGTTGCAAAAATAGTTATGATTAAAATTATCATATAGTTTATTTTTAGTTTCTAATAATATATATGTGTAATTTTGCATAATAAATCAGTAAGTTCTTTACAGCTCAACTGGTTAAGTCGCGCGCGTGCACAAACGAGGCCTTTGGTTTGAGCTGTGGAGAAGTCACTTTGATGAGGAATTATATGGTGGTGACACGTGGCAATACAAGGTGGCATGTGAGATAGCGATACGTGGCGGTAGAGGTGAGATGGCAAGGACACGTGGAGATGCGGTCATGACACATGGCGGCGGAGCTGAGTTAGTAGCGACATGTAGAGATGAGGTGGCACCGACACGTGGTGGAGGAGGTGAGGTGGCACCGACATGTGGTGGAGGAGGTGAGGTGGCACTGACACGTGGCGGCGGAGGTGAGGTGGCAATGACACTTGGTGGCGAAGGTAAGGTGGCATTTTAATTTTTTTAAAAAATAAAAGATTCCGTAGCTAATTACCAACGGAATCGGAATTCCGTCGATAATCCAATTAGTGACAAAAAAAATTAGCGACAGAACCAATTCCGTCACTAATTCTGTCGGTAATATGATTTCGTCGCTAATCCGTCGCTAAATAAAAATTCTATCGATAAATTCCGTCGCTAATCAGATGTTTTTTGGTAGTGATGTGTGCCTGTGTTTATATATACATATACATACATATATAAATGTATATAGACTTTCTTGTTGGTGTCGTTTAATTATGGGAGAATAGAAACGGGAAGAAACACGGAAGTGAACAAAATAACTTACACGTTAAGCCATATGCTTTAAATTATTGAAATAAATTAGATTTAACAGTTTCTTTAGACTTGTACTTACTTAACAGGCACATTAAACTAACTTCCACTCATAGTTGACATATACCTAAATATACATGTAAACGATGTGTTGGAACAAATTTTTCTGATGAATTGTGTGGACAAACTTTCATGATTTCAAGTCAGTGATTGAACCATTTAATTGTGCCAAATCAAATCATTCTCTCGTCTTTTTGAAATGGCGGCATTCTTCTATAATTATTGATTAAATATTTCAACGACCTCGCTCATTTCTTTGTTTTCTGGTTACTTGGTATAGAGCATTGAACAAAAAAGATATCTCTAGTCTGATAATGGGAATGATAAAGAACTGTTACTTGCCCATGAAAAAATAATTAAAAAAAAAACACTTCTGGGAGACAAAAAGTTGTCATTTTTTTGGTTTTATATTTGAGGGAAAATAAAAACTAATATTTATCGTATTTTTTATTCAACACTTTGTCTTCTTTCCTAATTTTCAGCAAATTTTAATTGAAATTTCTGCCCCTACATATATATATAGTCGAAAATTAGCCGCTAAAGTATCAAATGTGGTACTTGAGATTTCATTTCGATAACAAATCCTTGTAATGAAACATCTTTACTTGTTACCATGCATATACTGTTTGTAAGATCCCTATTCTTGTGTGTGTGTGTGTGTTTATGAAAGAACTTTCCTGCCACAGTTAAAACAGAAATGCCATTTTAGAATAGAAAAAACTTTCACGTTAGCCATAGATTTTAAACTATTGAAATGAATTACAATTTATTCCAATATATATTCTTCATATGACATGCATATAATTAAAACACAAGGGATACATAAGCCTTGTAATACGAGTCCTTATTATTTTCTAAAAATACAGAACTGGATCCATATGTTGAGCCAAAAGCATATAAAGTCGAAAACCTTGACCGCCATGACTAATGTGGACATTCTGTGCTCAATCTATAAGTTGGAACGGCTAACAAGTGCTTGGTTCTTGGGACTGTAAGGCCAAACTCTTCGTTCATGTCCAAGTCACTAGGACGCATGTTTAAAGGAAGCTCCCAATTAAAGCAATGCGCCAATTGAGCCACAGCAAGTTTAACTGTAGTCAGACCCATCTGAATTCCAGGACATGTTCTACGACCTGATCCAAATGGTAACAATTCATAATCGTGTCCTCGTATGTCTATGTTTCTGTCAAGGAACCTCTCTGGATAGAACATAGAAGCATCATCTGACCATACTTTAGGATCTCGTCCTATAGCCCACACATTCACTATGATCCTTGTCTTTTTTCTTATGTAATATCCATTAACTGTGACATCCTTCGTACTTTCTCGAGGGATTAAAGGAGCAGGGGGATGCAGTCTGAGAGTCTCCTTAATGACCATGTCTAGGTAACTTAACTTAGCTAAATCACCTTCCTCGACCATTCTGTTCATTCCAACTGCATTTTTAAGCTCATTTTGGAGAGTTTTCATCACTCTTGGATTCCTAAAGAGCTCAGATAAAACCCAGTCAATTGCAACACCGGAAGTGTCAGTTGCGGCAAAAATCATGTCTATTAGAATGGCCCTGAGGTGAGGTCTATCAATCACATGGTTTTGTTCGTCCTGCAAATCTATGGGCTGATCGTGCATCAAGGAAAGCATTGTGTTTATGAAGCCCTTGTGGACTTTAGAAGCTTCTTCGTGCTCTCTCACTATCTTTTCCAGAACACCATCAAGTGCCTTATGGTTTCTCCTTAGTCTTCGTGTCAAACCCTGTCATACGGAAGAAAATATTGATCATTTAAATTTAAAGTAGGAAGAAAACCCAATTATTATTCTCCTATATATTAATGCTATTGAGGGATTATAATTTGGATTGTATATTATTTTTTTCAGCAAGAAGAATTTGGACTTGATACGCGTCAGAAATGAGCTTGAACTCGTCCACGCACAGAGAAGATATATGAGTATTATTTAAGGAAAAAAATTAACAAATTTTGATATGAGTAAAATAAGATGTTATACTAGTTGGAAGAATAAGACGCTGGCACGCACATAGCACATATACCTGGAAATCAAATACCCCAAGCCAAGGGACATAATCAACCAGATTAAATTGCCCCGCCAAGAGGAGTCCCTCCTTAATCAGCCCCTTTAATTTAAGCCCGTCGTCCTTAGCACGTCCTAGTATAATCCTATATATTATGTTTTCTATAACGTCCCCCACCACCTCACTGAGATCGACGACCTCACGCGCCGCCGCAGCTCTCTCCAGTAACTTCACCATGGCTCCCAGTTCCTCCCTCCTCAGAGGAGCGAACATCTCCACCCTTGACGAGCTCAGAAGATGGAGCGTGCACACTTTCCTCTCATATCTCCAACTCCGCGGCTTCAGAGGACGAAACAACAACGGCAGGAACTTGTCCCAACTTGAACGACATGATGGGGCCGTACTTTTGGGCGAGAGATTGAAGGCTGCGATAGGGCAGTTCTCCCAGCATGTGGAGGTTGCCGATGATCGGAAGGGACATTGGGCCCGGTGGTCGTTTTCGATCATCGTGACATCGTTTTGTGATGAGTATGGAAGTGGATAGAAGGAACGCGAATGTGAGAAAGAGGACAGCAGGAATCGCTAACGATGGAGGAAACATGTTTGATCGTTTGCTTTGGAGATGGAAGAGCCCTGATTAGTGCAAGAAAATGGGGGTTCGTGGGGTTTGGATTTTATAACAAGCGGGAATTTATTGATTAATTATTATGGTATATAGATTTTTTCTTGGCCAAAATTGTAGTATATAGATTAGCCAACTAACTTGAAAGCAACGAGGCGTTATGGAATTAATATCGGAATATCTGATATGGTTGAGGATGAAATGTTAAATGAACAAAAAACCAAAAGATGTGTGCAAGTTGATTATAATCAAGGTTGTCTCAATTCTCATGAGTTTAATTATATACTTTTAATACTATTTTATTAATAAAGATAAACTTGGATCTAAATTCAAATCATAAACTCATAAAAATTTACTTTTATTAAGAAAATAGTATTAAAAATATATAATTAAATAATTAAAATGTAAAAAATGACAATAGTTTTGTTTAAACAAATTTTAAATCCAAACCATTGAAATTCATAATTTATCATATTTAACAAATTAAAAGTAATTTTTATGAAATTCATATATAAAGTTACTAAACATAACCAAATCTAAAAATTTAGCGTGATTTTAAAAACAAGTTAATATAATTTTATAAGCTAAAAATATAAAAAGGATAAACCTGATGAGTAAATTTGTAAGTTCAGCTAGCACGAATTTGTTATAAACTGAAAACATGAAAATGTTGAATTAGGAGAGTCAATCAACAAATTTTATAACAATAATTATAAAAAATAAAACTTCATCTTAGCCGAAAGGCCAAGAAATTAAGGCAAGCGTGCGAGTTGGTAAACATGGGCAATTTTTGGTAAGTAATAAATGTGTGCCTAAAATAAAACATCTGTGTGTGTGTGGGTGTGTTGGGAACAGCGGATAGGGCGGTGCGGAGATTCAACCTTGGAGCGCCGCAATGCTACGCCCATTTGGATTCACGGTAAACAAATGGATTTTAGATTATTGTTATTCGTATAACCAACATTGATTGGAAGTGGTGTTAGTTAATGGGAAAATTGGTAAAAAATCCCTATTTAAAAGTTTAATGAGCTAAAAAGACTTGAATTTGAGCACATGCAAGTATGATCCGTGAGTGCAACATATCTTTTGTTTTGTATAATATATCTTCTGTTGTGTGCAAATGATTTCTGTATTGATAATTGTTGCATATCATTGATAATATGTTGCACACAGCGGAAGATATGTTGCGCTCACGGATAATAATTGTATTTGCTCAAATTCAGATCCTTTTAACCAATTAAATTTTCATCCAGGGATTTTTTTTTTTACCAATTTCCCCTTAGTTAATTGTAATTTACGTATGAATATTTTTTATAAGTAATTTTGAGAAATTTGATTATATATGTTTGAATTTTATTAATCAGAATCACTTTGTGATATATAATTATTAGAAAGGTTTGGTAATAAAATTAACAAAAAGGATATGAATTTTATAAAATTGTTTACGTTTTCATATAACTATATTTAACAATAATTATTAATTATAATTTAACAATAAATGACTTGAATCTTTAAATATAATTTTCATTTAATGACATAATGACATAATAATGATAATTTTTGTGAAATTGTCAATTTATTTTAAACACATACGACAATTTCATTTTTTTTTTAAAAAAAGAACATACAAACACAACAATTGCACGCACTGTTAGATAAATAAAAATATAAATAGTTAGGCCATATTTTTGGTAAGGATTCACAATTATCCATTTTATGATCAATTATGCCAAGCCATATATAACGCACACAAAACATTAAGGAAACGTAATCCAACAAAATATTACAACCTCTAAGAAATATAATTTCAACTGGCCCTAAAATTCTAAGGTGGGTAAGATTGGAATTGAACGCAAATTTTCAACCTTAATCGTGATCAATATTTGCGGCTGAGAGAACGGAAAATTTGGAATAACATGAAAAGAAAACATAAAACATATTTTTAATACTTGTTTAATACAATAAAGATAAATGTAAAAAATTATTAACTTAATGCAGATTTTTAATTTGTGGACTTACACTGTGTTCAGGATCGTGTTTTGTAGCCTAAACGTTCATCTCAACCACCAAAGCCACTTTTTGGATTTTGAAATTGTTTTGGTTGACTTCTTTTGTGATGGACTTCTTGGGTTTGATGAGCTTTTGAGCTGAACTTTGGGATATTTGGATGGATACCAAACCATAATTTTAAAAATAATTTTACGATATACAAAATAAATATATAGAGGAGTTTGTCTCGATTTACAGTTAAAAATACTTTTTAAAAACACTTTTATTACTTGCCAAACACCCCCTAGTTTTTTGTGCTTTTGGGGTAAGACAGGGTGCAGTGTAGGAGATTTAAAAAAAAAAGAAAAAGAGAAAATAGCAGACATTGGACAGTAACAATTCTTTTTTTTTTGGCACTCACACATTATAAAAGTTAAAAAATAAGCTGAGGATAATCTTTTTTTAGTAAATACTGATCACAAATTATCGAAAAAAAGTAAATACTGAACGTAAAATTGAAAAAAGAAAAAAAATAAAGCACCATGCCATTTTTTTCATTTATTTACTTAGTGTTTAGATATTTTTTTTGTTTTTTTTTACAAAAAGGTATCTTTTTGTTTTTATTAAATTTCTTACAAATTACTCTATAGTTATGTAATATTATTTACTTAAAAAATTTTACATTTATATAATTTCTGATTTATATATATTTTTATCCGTCAAGTATAATTAATTAAGATAATTTTATTTTTAATATTTTTTACTATCGTCATATTATAATATTATTTAATAAAATTTATATACTTTTTAGTCATTTTATATCTAAACTTATTTTTTATTATTTATTCAAAAATAATTTTTTATAAAAGCCAATTTAAACATAAATTACATCATTCTATCTGACTTTTGACTTTTTGCAAAACTCAGATTGAGAAAAAAATAACTTTTCCCCTTGATTATCCAAACACATGTCAAGGTTAGGAGTAGGCATTATTGCATCATATTCTTTTCATGGAGAACAATGTTAAAAAAATAGGTCTCATGTTGTTACTGTTGCTCTGGCAACGGTTAACAAGGTAATTCCCACCACCCTGAAGTTCTAAACAACTCCTTCTACCATTCACGAGTGAAAAATAAGTGTCAAAGTCAGTCTCGAATTGAGGGTTACCACTATTTTCAATTCATAAAATTTTATATTGTTTTGTTTTATATTTCTAAAATTTGATTTGATTTTAATTTTAATATCTAAAATTTTAACTTCTTTTTTGTCCATGGAAAAAGGTTTTAGAAGCCAAAACTATTGATTTTAAATTTTAAACACAAGACCAAAATGAAGTTAAATTTAAGGAATTAAAATTAGTATTAATCCTAATGTTACAATTGAAAGACATTAATCTGGAAGCCTGCGTTTTTAAGTCAACATGAAATAAATAAATGCTTAGTAATATTGTATTTACCTCACGCCGAGGGCCTCGCATAAATCCAGATTGCCCTGTCCGTGACCGTGCAGCCACTTTGTAACCGATAAGTAGATGCTATGTGATGAGCTTTAGATATTTAACTTTGTTTATTTTAAATGATTTTGTATGTGACTTCTCTTGCTACTAGTAAAATGAACTCTTTTTTTGGCCAAAAAAATGATTTTGTATTGTGTAATATTAATATACTCTTCTTGTATGTAGTATAAGGCCTAATCAATTAATTTGAATAGATTAAAAATATTAATGAAATTAGTTAATATGATATGTTTTTTTTTTAAATACTGTAAGTATCTTCCTTAATTAATTTTCTCTCTCCTTCTCTTATTAATCAATGTTGGGTGGATAACAATTAATCTTACATATAGAATCAATATTAACTTCTTGATTAGGCCCTACATCAAGGACTGGAGGAATAATATTTATTGTTAATAAAAATATTTTTGTTTCATAAACCGTAAAAATATTTTTTCCGAAGTAGCCAAACTAACACGTCGCACCAGATCATGGCAACACAGTAATTGAAAGGCAGCAACTTTAATATATATTTGAAATAGTGGCATTCTTTTAATAATTAGTGATTATTATTTCAGCTACCACATTTTGACTTTGGCCCATGCCTTAATTTCTTGACGTGATGCGATTAGAAAAACTTCATAGTTAATGAGTGTGTGGTTAGAAAATGTCCAAAGTTCTAATCAAGGGTTTAAATTAAAGATGCGACTGAACCGATTGAACGAGGAACCAGCTCGTTCTAATTTTAACCGCGCCATTTTTGTTTTCTTAAAAAAAGTGCACAATCATAATCATAATTATTTAAATCAGTAGGCCAAAAGTTGCAATAGTCCTAACACAACCTTCAGGATTCAGTCCCGTTTGTCGGTTATTTTTTTCTTTTTTTTTAACAAGAATTTTTTTTTAGCAGAACAAGAAAATTTATTGATTAATGAATATTGCTGATAAGGCTTGATACCATACCACAAAGGGGAGTGACTCGCCATTGTGGAAATGTCACCAAAAAAATATTGCGTTACCTTCAGCGTTAATAATAAATTAAAATCGCCATCAAATTAATTATAGGCATAGTTAATGAAACTTGAAAGATCAATACAAAAAGGACGTATTTCATATTTTTCCACAATACTAAATACTCCTCCGTTCTTTAATATAGGACCTAATTGTTGAGTTGGTTTTGGTCCTAAATATAAAATCCATTTCTCATATCCATCAATTTTCTCTAAACTATTCCTACGGATACTCCCTCAACCATAATCAAGTAAAAGAAGGAGAAGGGGTATTAAGAAAGATGATTATAGTATTTTAGGAAAAACATGTCACATTTCTTATAATTAACTAGCTTACTTAATTTTCTTAATCTAATCAAATTGGTTAAATGGGTCTTGTATTAAGAATAAGAGAAGCACTTCAAATCAAGTCACCGAAAATTTATGAGGGAAAGATACTATAAATCATATAGCTAATTCGTATGGTTAGTGGGTGAAGGGTTCGCATCATTTGGAAAAGGTGTTTAATGAATGAATTGTTATTGGCCTAAAAAATATGGAAAGGAAGGAGAACTCTATTGTTTGTTATTAGGAGTGAAAATAGGCCAGGTCAGGTCAGGCCTCACCCTTAATAAGCTCAGCCTGTAGTGAGGCTTGTTGGTCTAAGCTTGGCCTACGGCCTATAAAAAGCCTTTTATTCAGCCTGAGCCTGACCTAGCCTGTGGCCTGTTAAGAGGCCTTTTTTTAAAACAAATTTCAAAAGCACATAAATCAATTTAAAATTATAATAATTCAACCTAATTTATCTAAAATACAAACGGAACATATGAAATTATCAAATGAACACAATTTGTAAAACGTGTCTCCTTGGGCCCAAAAAAAATCAAATATGAAAAATTATTAGAAAACATAATTTTACTCTAGTATAAAAATATCACTTCATCCCATCTCTAGTATAAAAATTAGTTGATAACTAGATCTAGCTTAAAATATGAAATGTCCTTAATCCTTTTTATATTTTAAATTTATCATTTGTTCAAGCTAATTTACTAACACAATGATATTTGATCTTGTTGTTACACATAGTTGTTTAAAAAAAATATGTTACATTTATTATAATTTATTTATTTAAATCAATTAAGCAACTATTATAATAAGAATTAGATTGAACACACATATATGCAGTCTAAAACATAATAGGTCAATTCTATAAATATATATTCTATATAAGATTAATATGAAAAACATGGACCAAATAAATGAATGATGCTTTTGTTTTTTTTTTTATGCACTTATATTTTCTTTCTCTGTTCAAATATGTGTCATTATACATCAATTATTTTAAAATGAAGCATGCAATGATCTCTGGATAGCACGTTTATGTGGGTGAAATTTTCTCAATTAACCAATCAGAATAGTAGATTCCCTCCTATCTATTTATAATTTTAACCTAAAAAAAAAAGATAACAGGCCCAGGCTACCTAACAGGTCTAATAGGCATATTATCAGGCCTGAGCCTAGCCTGATAAAGTAAACAAGCTTTTTTACAGACTTGAGCCTGTTCTAATATCTAAATAGGCCAGGTCACAGGCCCTTGACAGGTTGCTTGGCCTATTTCTACCTCTATTTGTTATGAAGGTCTTTGGAGGTTAAAAATAAATAAATATATATATATATATATCATCAATTTTTCTACTGAAGAAAGGGCAAAAACGCGTGCTTCGTCGACCTTATAACAGCTTGAAGATAACTGTATTGTGGCTCAGTACAAACTTCCCTTGGGAGAGAATAAAAACTTAAGAAGAAACATATCATTTAAGTATCAACAAACTTACATGCTAACCCATATACTACCTCAAATCCTAATTATAAGACCTCATTTATAATTATAAGATCCTGTTTATAGTCTACAAATAAAATTTTAATAATTAGAACAAGAGGTAGTAATATTTTTAGGAAAAGAAACATTTTTTATCTTATTGACAGTGTCACCATATACTTCATTTATGTATCTTGCAAAGAACAGTCCACATAGCCCATTGAACGTTCTTTTACGACTAGTCTTATCATTACCTAATTATGTAAACGATAAGTTGGAATAGCCAGTAAGGGCTTAGTTCTTGGGATTGTGAGACCAAACTTTTCGTTCATGTCCAAGTCACCGGGACGAACGCCACGAGGAAGCTCCCAATTAAAGCAATGCACCAGTTGAGCTAAAACTAATTTGACTGTAGTTAGACCCACCTGGGTCCCAGCGCATCCTCTTCGACCTGAGCCAAATGGTAATAGCTGGAAATCATGCCCTCGAACATCTATATTGCTATCGACAAATCTTTCTGGATAGAACATATGAGCATTGTCAGACCAAACCTTAGGATCACGTCCTATGGCCCATACATTTACTAAGATCCTTGTCTTTTTTCTTATGCAATATCCACTGACTGTGACATCATCCTTCATACTTTCTCGTGGGATTAAGAAAGGTCCAGGTGGATGTAGTCTGAGAGTCTCCTTAATGACCATGTCAAAATAACGTTAATCTGCTAAATCAACTTCTTCCACCATTCTGTTCATTCCAACTACTTCTTGAAAAGTATCCAAGCAAAAGATGATATTATTAGTTTGTAAGATAACCCTAATTTTCGGTTCATATATGATCAATGTTGACATGCACAACTAAATCAAACAATTTTATGCCATTAGATTATCAAGTATTAATGTTAAGCAAAATTCTCTCAATTGATCACCCATATGTTTAATATTTTTTGCGTAAGGCATATATAAATGAAGATCAAACGCAGCAAGCCAAGGGGTATAATCAGCAATGTTAAACTGTCCCACCAAGTTCAGAACCTCGTTCATCAGCCCTCGCAGCTGAAACCTATCATCCTTACGACGTCCCAGCACCATCCCATACATCATGTTCTCCAAAAGCTCCCCCACCTTCTCACTAACATCCACAACTTCTCCGGCCGTCGCCGCCCTCTCCAGCTTCTTCACCGTCGCTCCCACGTCCTCCTTCTTCAGAGGAGCGAACATCTCCACTCTTGACGCGCTTAGAAGATGAAGGGTACACAATTTCCTCACTTATCTCCAGTACGGACCATACTCTGCAAATGCCACTCCCCTCACTCCCTTCTTGAACGGATCTGTCGATTGTACTTTGGATCGAGATGCAAAAACGGCGTCGTGCGTCTTCAGGATTTGCTCCGCAGGTTCAGGGGACGAAACGACGACCGCAGGGACTTGTCCCAGCTTCAACGACATGATCGGACCGTATATTTTGGCCAGCGATTGAAGGCTGCGGTGTGGCCGTTCGACCAACAAGTGAAGGTTGTTGATGATTGGCAGGAACGGTGATCCTGGTGGTCCTTTCCGATCATCTTGTTGTCGCCTTGTGAAGAGCATGGAAGTGGATAGAATGAATATGAATGTAAGGATGAAGAGGATAGCAGGAGTCGTTAATGTTAGAGGAAACATGTTTGATTGTTTCTTCAGAGACAAAAAAGAAAGTTATGAGCTTTTTACTGGAAAGTGGAGACGTAGTTAAGAGATTTCAATGGCTAGTGTAGTAAAATAAATAAATAAAGGTGTTATTTTTTATTTTTAAAAATGGCTCTTACATTTATTGTAAAGGTATAAATTTATACCTTGCTGGAAAAAGAAAGTAGCAGCCAAATTAAAATTTATTTATAATGCCAACTTTCGAGAGTGCTTCAAGAGGCAATGTTATGAATATGCGCGCTAGATTTATATCTCACGCAATGCACGGGAAGTTTTAGTATATGAAAGGTAAAATCAAATAGAAATATTAAAATTTAAAACAGACGAATATATTATTTTAATTATAGATTATTTTCTTCGATTTTAAAACCCATAAGAACCTCCCCTGAAATCAATAGTTATAAAGCACAAACATTCCTTTTATTTTTAACATTTTATTTCCATCCACTACCCATTCGTTATTTTATGATTAAGTTATACGTGTTGGATCAAAATACGCCTCCTGAGTCACAGATGCTAGGTTACAAAAAATTGATAATACATCCTTTTCTAATTATAAGACCTTATTTATAGTCTATAAACAAAATCTTATAAACAGGACCAGAGGTAGTATTAAATAATAGATGTTTTAATATATAATGTTAATTTCATAATCAACTAAATGATTTTTGGTGCACGGAATTGCAGAAATTGTCTCAACCACACACCAAGCGGTAGCTAGTCTGCTTTTACTTATGAAATATATAGATTCATTTGATTTGTTGGCTGGCCAAAAGAAAAATCCCTTTTATTTGAAAACGTCCGTGGAAGAGAAATAAACATAACTCGTATCAGCAATTCGCCTTCAGAGTACCGTCATCAGACCCGTATGAAACATCGAAGAGTATTAAAAATGAGTTGTGCTTTTCACTCCAAAACAAAAAAAGTGATGTGCCTCTTTGTATTGATCCAACTGAGTTAACGTTGACAACTAATCAGGGTGAATTTATTCAATTTAAAACACGAACTTCCAGTATAAATGGAAGGACTCTAAATTACATTATTGAATTAAAGTACAATAGTATAACAGTCTCTCTCTCTCTCTCTGTCTCACACACACACACACAGTCTCTTACACGTACACGGAACAACAGAGTTTGCACATACACTAAAATAACTTCAAATAAGGCTTCTTACCCTATTTACATATGTAAACGATAAGTTGGAACTGCTAGCAAATGCTTGGCTCTTGGAATTGAGAGACCAAACTCTTCATTCATGTCCAAGTCACTGGGAGACATGCCATAAGGAAGTTCCCAAGAAAAGCAATGAACCAATTGAGCTAAAACAAATTTAACACTAGTCATACCCAAGTTCATGCCAGGACAACCTCTGCGACCTGAGCCAAATGGTAACAGTTGAAAATCATGTCCTCGAACGTCAATATTGCTGTCAACAAATCTCTCAGGATGGAACATATGCGCATTTTCAGACCAAACCTTAGGATCACGTCCTATGGCCCACACATTTACAATCACCCTTGTCTTTTTCTTTATGTAGCACCCGTCGATTGTAACATCCTCCATACTCTCTCGAGGGACAAGTAAAGGTGCAACTGGATATAGTCTAAGAGTCTCTTTGATTACCATATCTAAATAACTTAACTTTGCTAAATCAGACTCTTCCACCATTCTCGTCATTCCAACAACGTTTTGTAGCTCCTTTTGAAGATTTTTCATCACTCTTGGATGCCTCAAAAGTTCGGATAAAGCCCACTCAATTACAACAATAGAAGTGTCAGTTGCCCCTCCAACCATATCTGATAAAATAGCCTTGATGTTTGCTTTATCTATCACATGGCTTTGGTCGTCCTGTAGATCCACAGGTTGGTGCATCAAGGAAAGCAATATGTGTATGAAGTCGTTATGGTGTTGTAAATTTTGTTCTTTTGAAGTGCTTTCATGCTCCATCACTATCTTATCCAACACATCCTTGAGCGCCTTGTTGTTTCTCTTTAACTTTCGTGTCAAGCCCTGGCAACATCAATTAAATAGCTCACTATATATGAAGTATAACACCAATCTGGAAAGTCTAGATATGATCTGGACAGTCCAGACCTCATTTTCTTTTTATTTTAATTTTTAAAATAATTATTTTAATAGGTATAGAATCTAAAATAAAGATAATATGTTAATTATCATTTTTCAAAAATATTTTTATTTAAAATAATTAATGAAAAATTTTAAATTTAGACCATCCAAATCTGATAAACACCAATTAAATATGTATTTTTTAAAGTTCATACTATATATATGTTTAATTTCTATCTAGAAACGCAAGGAAAAATATTCAAAAACAATCAATGCTCAAGGCGAAAAGATTATAGGCACATTACATACCTGGAGATCAAGTACACCGAGCCAAGGGACATAATCAGCGAGATTAAATGCTCCCACCAAGCTCATTGCCTCCTTAATCAGCCCTTTTACGTTAAACCTATCGTCCTTGGCCCGTCCCAGGACCATCCGATAAATTATGTTCTCTATAAGCTCCCCCACCATCTCACTAATATCAACAACCTCACGCGCCGCCGCGGCTCTCTCTAGGGACTTCACCGTCACTCCCACCTCCTCCTTTCTCAAAGGCGCAAACATCTCCACTCTTGATGCGCTTAGAAGGTGAATGGTGCACAGTTTCCTCACATGTCTCCAGTACGGACCATACTCGGCAAACACCACTCCCTTGTTGGCTCCTTTAGAAAACGGATCCGCCGCCCGTATTTTGGGTCGGGTCGCAAAAACAGTGTCATGAGTCTTGAGGAATTGAACGGCAGCTTCAGGGGACGAAACGACAATCGCAGGAACTTGTCCCAACTTCAACGACATGATGGGACCATATTTTTGGGCCAGCGATTGAAGGCTACGGTGTGGTCGTTTACCCAACATGTGGAGGTTACCAATGATTGGGAGGGGCGGTGGCCCCTGTGGTTGGTTCTGACAATCTCTGTGTCGTTTTAGGAAGAGGATATTAGTGGATAGCACCAATATCAATGTCAAGGAAAGGATCGCAGGAATCGCTAATGTTGAAGGAAACATGTCTGGTTGTTTGCTTCGGAAACCGATCAAAGAAGGAATAAATTTTGTACTTATGCTGGATGGTAGTGGATTGAATGCTAATATATATGTATCCTGTTCCTATGACGTGATCAGCAAGATAATACGTAAATACATAGAAACAAATGATGACCTTAAAAAAAAAAAAAAGTGTCAAACCCTCGAGAAAGAGAATCCAAACTCATCAACCTCTTTCTTATATACAAAATTGTGAGCTTTTGTTTCGCGATAAATGGATATGGACATGTGTATATTATATTCAAGCATCGTTATCTTCTTTGTTCTCAATAATTTTTGACCTGATTGCTGTTGAATTGAAGGAAGCTCTTCCATGGACACTTGGTGCTCAAGAAAGATGGAAACTTCCATGGAGCTTGCGTCATTTACCATCCAAGACCAAGGTATATCTTGAAGCTCAGAAAGCACTTACAAAAATATTTGATGCCACCAATGCGGTCCTTATATTGGTAGCGGGATTCAAACTCACGGTCTTATAGATTATGAGCTGACTTTTTACCAATTAAGCCAACTCTTGTTGGTAGTTCATATACACATATATAGTGGGTGTATTCCTAACCGCTTAGGTAAAATAGAAACAAGGGGAGAGAAACAATTATATATAGACTATAGAAAATCTTGCACATTAAGCTATGTATATTTGGCATTATTGAAATAAATTTCAACACACACAAGCACAGTACATTCTTCATGTGATTTACATAAATTAAAACAACACACATATACAATAGAACGCATCAAGTTAAACTAAAAAACTGATTGAAGGAAAAGTATGGAGAATCTTGCTAATATATAAATACACACATCATTCCTCAAACGATAGGCCTTGTACTCTGAGCCTTTATTTTCAGAGAAGGTACACCGGATGCATAACTAAAGGCATAGCGTAAAACCCTAGACCTTGATGATCAGTTTGAATAGTCCGTATCTAATCTATAAGTTGGACCAACCTACAAATGCTTCGTTCTTCGGACTGTGAGGCCAAACTTTTCTTTCATATCCAAGTCACTTGGACACACGCCACAAGGAAGCTCCCAACTAAAGCAATGCACCAATTGAGCTACAACTAACTTAACTGTGGTTATGCCCATTTGAAGTCTAGGACATCTCCTACGACCTGAACCAAATGGTAAAAATTGATAATTATGCCCATGAATATCTATATTGTTATCAATGAACCTCTCTGGATAGAACATATAAGCATCATCGGACCATAACTTAGGATCTCGTCCGATGGCCCATGCATTTATCATGATCCTGGACTTTTTTCGTATGCAATATCCATTAACTGTGACATCCTTCATACTTTCTCGAGGGATAAGTAAAGGAGTGGGTGGATGTAATCTAAGGTCCCGTTTGGTACGAAGTATTGAAAATGAGAGTTTGGGATTGGGATTGCAATTGAAAAAAATCATTAAAATAGTACTTAGCATGAGTAATTGTTTATTATATGAGATTAGGCAAACCCATAAAAATGAGATTGGGGAATACTACTTCCCCCCATGGTATTCTCCAATCCCAAATACATGGATTTAGCTAATCTCATATATCAAACAATCTCTTATACTAAACACTCTCTTAATAGATTTTCTCAATTATAATCCCAATCACAATCCCTTATTTTCAATGCTTCCTATCAAACGCAACCTAAGAGTCTCCTTAATGACCATATCTAAGTAACTTAACTCTGCTAAATCAGCCTCATCCACCATTCTGTTCATTCCAACCACATTTTGTAGCTCATTTTGGAGATTTTTAATCACTCTTGGATCTCTCAAGAGTTCAGATAGAGCCCAGTCAACCACAATGACAAAAGCGTCAGTTGCGGCAAAAATCATATCTGCTAACATAGCCTTGAGGTGGTCTCTATCAATAACACTGTTTTGGTCGTCGTACAAATCCATAGGTTGACGTGTCAAGGAAAGCATTATGTGTACGAAGTCGACGTGACTCTGGCCATTTTGTTCTCTTGTAGCTTGTTCATGCTCTCTGACTATTTTTTCCAACACATCGTCAAGTGCCATAACGTTTCTCTTTAATTTTCGTGTCAAACCCTGTCATACATTAGTCAAATAGGTCATTCGATCCAGAGTTTCACACACAGACACTCACACATCTATATATCAATGTTTTCGCCAGCTGTTATGCATAAACACGCCGCTTTATCTGTATAACATTAGAGGGATATCGAAGAAACTATTTATTGTCAAAGAAAAATGGAAGGAAATCCAATTATCATGCGCTTAAAATGATCGACTACTAGCACAAAATTAAAGCAAATTCTTTAATTTAATAAGTCATCAATGAAAGTTAACAATGTAAGTTGAGGTAAGATGTCCTTCACAAATATTCCACGCCTGCTAGCATTAAGAAGAAAATTGGGTGCCATTATTCTTTATGTTATTTTTCATGTAGGCAAATCTTTAAGCTTAAACAGGCCTTTTTATTCCTTAGTTTGAATGTAGAGAAAAGTAAGGCAAGAGGAAATTATGAGAAATGTAAGACCAAATAGAAGACACAAGCAACAAGCGAGATATTACATACCTGGAGATCAAGTATACCTACCACGGGACATAATCAACCGGATTAAACTGTCCCGCCAAGCTCAGTGCCTCCTGAACAAGCCCTTTTAAGGTAAATCTATCATCCTTAGCACATCCCAGGATCATCCTGTTAATTTTATTTAGTTTTATTTAGTTTGCGTAGTTTAATTTTCTTAAACAAACAAGCAACATGAGAGAAAATGAACATAATATATCTATATATCGTCACTTGTATGCGTTGCATATAAAAATGAAATGAAAGAAAATGAGTCTTTTGTGTATGATGTTATTTTTTTTTATTTTTTTTGTAAAATACAAATTTCAACCTAAGACTATTTGGTCTAGTAGCACAAGATGTGCTCTTGGTGGCAACAGGTCTAGAGTTTGATTCCAACTATTGATCAAACTCTATGAGCATCAATATAATGCGGTTGCTATGTTCTTCATCTATTGTTAAGAAAAAATTAAAAATAATTTATGTAAAAACTATTAAAAAATATGGAAGGAAAGACCCAATCATAACGCAAATTACATAATCTTAAACAATTCAGGTTATAAAGAAAATTACACTAACATGATTAAGCACAACAATCACTCTGCTAGGCAATACGATGGAAGAGCTACTAAGAGATTAGCTCTTGGAATCAATAGTCCAAATTTCTTAGTCATATCCACTTCATCAGGAGAAACACCTTGTGGAAGTTCCCAATTAAAGCAATGCATTAATTGTGCTATAACCAGCTTAACATCAATTAACCCTAATTGCATGCCAGGGCATCCTATTTGACCTGAACCAAATGGTATCAGTTGGAAGTCTTTTCCTTGGAGATCTACATTGCTATTCAGGAACCTCTCTAGATAAAACGCTTCCACATTATCCGACCATATCTTAGGATCTCGTCCTATTGCCCACACATTCACAATCACTCGTGACTTGTTCCTTATATAATATCCGTTGATAGTTATATCCTCAGTGCTGACTCGAGGGAGCAGCAATGGCCCAACAGGATGTAGTCTCGAAGTCTCTTTGACCACCATGTCCAAGTAAGTCAACCTTGGCAAATCAACCTCATCGACCAAATTGCTTTTTCCTACTATGTTTTCTAGCTCATGTTGGAGTTTTTTCATTACTCTGGGATTCTTCAAGAGTTCTGAGAAAACCCAGAGACTAACAGTGACGGAAGTGTCTATTGCACCAGAAAGCAAGTCCAAAAGTATGGCCTTGATCTTGGTTTGATCTTTGACTGGATTTTGTTCATCGTTGTGAGAATCCTTCAAGCAAGAGAGTAATATGTCTACGATGTCCTTGTGTTGCATTTTCTGCAGTACTGCTTGTGCCTCTTCATGCTCTTTGATGATCGTTTCTAACAATTCATCAATTTCCTTACCATTCACCTTTAAGCATTTTGTAAAAGCTTGGATCAGTAATACTTGGCTAATATCAGTACCAGTAACAAATTTTTGTAGGATTAATGTAAACTATGTTATATATATTACAAAATTTTGTACAAAATTATACTCCTCCGGTCCTTAATATAGAACTCAATTATTAAGTTGGTTTTGGTCCCAAATATAAAACTCATTTCTTATATTTATCAATTTTCTCTAAATTACACCTATGGATGCTCCCTCAACCATAACCAAGTAGAAGAGGGAGAGGGGTATTAAGAAAGATAATTATGGTATTTTAGAAAAAACGTGTTACATTTCTTATCATTAACTAACTTATCTAACTTCTTTAATTTATTCAAATTAGTTAAACGGGTTTTATATTAAGGATCGGAGGAGTACTTTTCATAAAACTAAAATTTTGCGGCTTATTTCTAACTTCATGTGTGTCCTGAGTTAATTAACAATCTAGTTTCACTCAAATTCTTTTATCTTCTTTAAAATTTAAATTTTGCAATTATATTTTTTAGCTTAGTTTTTATCTGTCATGTTTGTTCTCTGTGTTTTATTATATTTTACTGAGAATCACTTATTGGTAAACAAAGCAACCAACTGTATAATTTAAATAAAAAATTTCAGTAAAAATAAAAGGAGAGCAAAGTAACCAACTGTACAATTATAATAAAAGGCATATTGACAATTTGACACGCAAATTTTTGGCTTGTATGAGATTTTGATTCGGGACCCACAGAACAAATTAAATACATACAAGCAAAAGAGAAAGAAAAATAAAATGTAGCCTTTTTTACATGGGTTTGAGAATTCTAACAAAACTTATTGCGAAGGGCTAATTTATTGTAAAAATCGCAAAAAAGAAACCTTAAAATTAAAAAATTACAAAACAAGAATTAATTCACAAAAATTGTTATGATTTGTTTATCAATTATCATCAATACTGATGATGTTGTAATGCGTTATTATTTGAAATTTCCTATTTTCACAGTCTTTTTTGGTGATTTTTTCTATTTTTTAAGTATTAATTTATTTTTTTGTATTGTTTAGTAATTGCAGATTTTATTATATGTATTTTCATCAATATTCTTTCGCATTTGATTATTCTGAAAACCTATTCAGAGTAGCTTATTAGAATAATTAGAAATTTGATTCTTTAATATTAAGAATGTTTTTTTTTTGCCACAAAAGATTATGATTAGTTTTAAAAAGAAAAATTTGATTAAAAAAATCCTTGTTTAAAAGCTTAATTGGCTAAAAGGACTTGAATTTAAGAACATGCAGTTATAATATGTGAGTGCAATCTTTTTTTGCTATGTGCAATATATCTTTTGCTGTGTTAAAATGACTTCCGTGTTGATAATTATTGCACACAGCCAGGAAAAAAAAAAGCCACATTTATGAATTATAGTTGTACTTGTTCAAATTTAAATCTTTTTAACAAATTAAATTTCTAAACAGAAACTGTAACCAAATTTTCTTTTTAAAAACTAGAATAAAAACAAAGATACCTGAATATCAAATGGGCGCAGGAAAGGCAAGGAGTTTGCAACATTGAAAGCTCCTGCCAAGCTGAGCGTCTCTTGAACTATTCTCTTCAAATCAAACCTATCGTCTCTCTTGCGTCCCAGTATGATTCTACATATCATGTCCTCTATCACCTCCCCCACCTTCTCACTTACATCCACCACATCACGCGCCGCCGCCGATTCCTTTATCGACTTCACCGCCTCTCTCAACTCCTCCCTTCTTATGGGACGAAACATCTCCACTCTCGACGCACTAAAAAGCTGCAAAGTACAGAGCTTCCTCATGTCGCGCCAGTAAGGGCCATATTCAGCGAAAGCGATTCCCTTGGAGCCATAAGAAAGGAACTCCGACGCTTGAGTCCTTGGGCGGCTGGCAAAACCGACGTCGTGCGTCTTGAGGAAAACTCAGCAGCTTCAGGGGAAGAGACGACAACGGCAGGCACCTGTCCTAGTCTGAGGGACATGATGGGTCCATATCGTCTGGCCAGAGAGTGAAGGGAACGGTGGGGGAGAGTACCCAACAGGTGGAGGTTGCCGATCACCGGCCAGGCAGGTGGACCTGGCGGTTGTTCCCGGCCATCTCTGGTTGGTTTGAAGTGAGAGAGTAGAAGTAAAAGTGATAGAGTGAAGAAGAGAAATACGGCAAGAAAGAGAAATGGAGGGGAAGGTAGCAATAATGGAGGTGGAAGCAGCATGTTTAGACTTTAGATGAGTGTTTGTGTCAGAAAGGGGAAGGAATTGAACGAGGAAGCACATGAGGTGGGGTTGTATTTATAACGTTTTGTGGGGAGGTGATTACGGAGGACATGTTTGTTTAAATTTTCTTTTTAGATTCTTTTTAAAGTGACTTTGAGAAGGTAAATAACTAAATATGAGATAACTATTACTTAAATTAGGTTAAAAATTTTGTTTAGTCATTTAAACCATTTTTTAAAAATTAATTAGTTTAAGAAACTAATAATTTATATCACCTGAGAAGATAATTTATTTTTTTAAATTAGCTCAAATAATAATTATTTCATGTTTGATCTCTTATAATAATTTTTGAAAACTTACACAACGACTCGTTTAGACATTTACAAAATTAAATTTTTTTTATGCCTACAAAAGTAACTTTTATGTCGACTTATTTTATAAATTTAAATAAAAATAAAAATCAATCAGCATAATATGATTTATTTTTAAATAGGCTTTTATAAAAAAAATCAATTTAATTAAAACTTATTTGAATAACATGTTGAAAAAAAATTAAGATTTGAATCTTAAAATATTAACGGGTGAAGGGACAAATTTACTCATCATAATATTAAAAAAAAAAGGCATCAAACACCATAATAAAATATTAGGAGCAAAAACACATACCAAACTGGACAAAAGTGCGATCTCCGTTAATTTTCCAAAACCGTGAAGTAATTAACGGCAATGGTAATTTTTGCATCCTTTTATACTGTTCATGGGCATTTTTGTCCCTTGCATCTTATTACGGTGCCTGATACTTCCTTTAATACTCCTCTGGTATTTAATATAAGATCTATTTAATTAATTTGATCGGATTAAAGAAGTTAGGTAAGTTTGTTAATTATAAAAAATATGACAGGTTTTTCCTAAAACACCATAATCATCTTTTTTAATATCCTCTCTTTCTTTTCTACTTAGATTATGGTTAAGGGATATCTATAAGGATAATTTAGAAAAAATGATAAATATAAGAAATATGTCTTATATTTAATATCAAAATCACCTCAATAATTAGGTTCCATATTAAAAACCGGAGGAGTATTATAATAAGTAAATTTATCCCTTCACCCAATATTAAAAGTAAAAATTAAAAGACTATGTAAGGTATTCAAATGATATTATTAAAAGGGTCGTGAGAAAGCTTCCTGTAACAAATTAAAAAGTTTGAAACGTGGTGTGATTTTCAGCACCCAGAAAGAAAAACGCGGTGTGCGAAGGTGACATCAGCAGAGCCGCCGCTGAGTTTTGTGTTTTCAGTCAATGGTTTCTCTGTGGCCCAAATAACATGTGGCGGTGAATGAATACTGAAACTGGATAACCCTTCTCTGCTATTAGCCACTAGTTAAATAGAGCAATATTCGCTTCCTCCTCGTTTTTCACCTTAATCAATTGTGTGCCATTTTACGAAGGAAATAAAGAAACAGTCCTAAATCTGGATGATCCCGGAACCTCCACTTAACCTCAGGTCGACAAGACTGAGCACGTACGGATTGCCATAATGCACCGTGAGGATCAAAGACAGATGCCCTAATCTCCTTCCCAGTCGTTTTCCTTTTCAGTGAAAATAGCAAGGAGTGCTTCCAAACACCTCTCTCTTGCAGAATAAGATCACCCAACGTTCAACGTAATCGTATTCAAGTTATTGTCAAGTATTAAATATGATCACTTTTTTTAGTGGGAATCTAAACCTTAATTTGCTGTGTTGTTAAGAATTAGTTCTTTCCCCTAAACTCAATTTACATTGGCTAACTTAAAACATATTTGAACTTTGACACCTTGCCAATTTTTTTGGAGCCTAGGCTCTCGCCAACATTTCTCTTTTGTTCATTTCTTTTTTTTGTTGGTTATTTGTTTGGGTGCACAAACGAGGCAATAGCCCAAATAATAGCTCGCCGATATTGTGCCTATTCAAATATTTTATACCTTTTTTTTCCCGAATGATTTCTAATATTTTTATTCATATGTCACAAAATAGACGAAGCGCTACCTTTCAAAGGGGAAAAAAAGGTAACCAATATATAAAGCTTATTTGAAAATATGGAAGCACAACTGACATTATAAAACAAATTTATCACATAATTAATTTTTAACCATTCCATTAAAGATTACACTGACACATGACTAACTAATTAAACTTCTACTGTTACAATAACATGCTTTGCATCGATTAGGATATAAGGGGTGGAGCTATTATTGAGCTGCAAAACGCCTCAAACTAAGATTCATCAATTAATTGGTAGGCGATAAGATGGGAGAGCTAGCAAGTGATTAGCTCTTGGCATTGTCAAACCAAATGTCTCAGTCATATCCAACTCATCTGGAGACTTGTCCTCCGGAAGTTCCCAGTTGAAGCAGTGCACTAACTGTGCTAAGATAAGCTTAACAGTAATTAAACCCAATTGCAGACCAGGGCAGCCTCTTCGACCAGAACCGAATGGTAAGAATTGGAACTCATATCCTCGATAATCCATATTGCCATCCAAGAACCTCTCTGGAAAAAATTCTTCCACATTATCAGACCATACCTTAGGATCTCTTCCTATGCTCCATGAATTCACTATGATTCGAGAATTCTTCCTTATGTAATAGCCATTGATTATGATATCTTCCCTACACACACGAGGGACTAGTAAGGGGTCCACTGGGTGTAGTCTCATAGTCTCTTTAACCACCATATCTAAGTAACTCAACCTTGGCAAATCGGCTTCCTCGACCATTTTGCTTTTTCCTACTCGGTTTTCTAGTTCGAGTTGGAGTTTTTTCATCACCCTTGGATTCCTTAAGAGTTCTGGAAAAGCCCACAAAATGACACCAGAAGAAGTGTCTGATGCAGCAGCAATCATATCCAGAAGCATGGCTTTGATGTTGGTTCGATCTATGACAAAGTTGTGGTGATCATCGTAATTGGTATCCATGCAAGAGAGTAGTATGTCCACGAAGTCCTTGTGTTGTCTATTCTGTTCTTCTGGTGCTGCCTCTTCATGCTCTCTAACAATGGTCTCTAATATCTCATCAACTTCCTTGCTCGTCTTCACCAAACGTCTTGTAAAGCCCTAAATCGAAAGGAATATACTTTAGCTTCCAAAAACTAATACTGTAGTTGATTATTAGTTAACTTAAATCTGCTGGGTATAATTTCACCCAATTTTTTTTTAAAAGAAACTTGAGCCCTCGGACTTTCTATAATGTAATGCCGACAGAAATTTAATGGTATAGAAGGACGTGTGATTCCCTCTATTTTGTGCATGTGGAAAGAGATTTCTGGTGTCGTATTAGCAAGTGGGGTGCAGACTTATAACTCAACCAGAGTTACAATATTTCTACGACAGGAAAACAAGTTGCCCCCGCCATTAAAACCAACCACGTGCCATGGTTTCAATTTGATTTTGTAATGGTGAGCTGGCGGGGGCATACTAAATCTTTCCAAAAGTTAATTATTCCATGCTGCTTAATCCATTATATTGTTTGTGCATAATTTCATCCATTTTCTTTTGCTTTTTAGAAACTTGAACCCTCTAACTTTCTAGCTATAATCTAATTTTAATTGGTGTGTCCAATAGTTACTAATATCTTTTTTTTTTTTGGAGTCAAGATCAACTTATTCATTTTTTTAACATACGACCTATTTTTCAATTTGAAAAACATTCGGACTAATTATAATTAACTAACTTCTTATTCAATGTAATTCAAACTCATTAAAAAATGGAACGAAATCCAATTTGAATATGCCATTGAGCAATGACTTATACGAGAAAGAACAATAGGTTTGTGCAGTTCCATTGAAGAAGGGCAGATGGGAATGGAGCGTATAAAGTCAAAACGCAGGCGCTTTAGACACCACTCATTAATGATATACTGGGACGTGTCACTTCGTCTGGTCTCAGGAAGAGATTAATGGCCCCAGCACTTTAAAAAAGACTTTTGTTTTTCCCATGAAAACTGAAATCAATACATCAACACAGCAAGTACAAGTCAAGCTACCCCTCGTCAACTACCACCTCATGGATGTTAGATGGGTTTTGATGAAAGGTATAAAAATTGCTATCTAGATAACCTAGTTAAGTGATCCGCAGTTCTAATATGTTGCCTATTTCTGTGATGCATCCGCACGTGCCATTTCCTATGAAAAAGTATTCTAATTTCCTTGATAACGTCTCTGAAAGGATGAAGAGGGTCACATCCCCTATTGTTTTTATATTAAATTTCACATCAAATGCGTAATATTTTAAAGTCTATTATAATATTTTTTTATTTTTATATTAAATTTTACATAAAATGCGTAATCTTTTAATATCTTATAATAATAATAATAAAAAAATGATGAATTTTTTATTTTTTTAAAAAAATTTAAAATCGCATTAAAGTATTACTTATTTTATATAAAATTTAATAATAAAAAATATATGTGAGGTTACAATATTACGAAAAACATAAAAAGAGAGGCATATTACCCTAAGCTATTAAGGTCAGGCCATGCGCGGCTATAACCCTATCCACCCGTGAATGAATTATTTTGAAAAGACGTGAATTCTCTTAAATTCCCATACCCATCATCCCCCCCTTGTGCGTTCAATGCTTCACCTTGGACCGCTCTTGGATCAAAAGCTGAGATGCAGCTAGACAACGGACAGATTTAATTTGCTGGCTGAAGCATTGAATTTACCAGAAGGAATAAGAACAGTAAATATGTAGTTGAGTTGATAATGGTACCTGGATATCAAGTGGCGCCAAGAAAGGCACGAAATCTGCAATATTGAAGGCTCCAGCCAATTTCATCCCCTCATGAATAAGACCCTTCAGATCAAACCTATCGTCCCTGTTGCGTCCAAATATCATTTTATACATTATGTCTTCTACAAGCCGCTCCACCTTCTCCGTCAGATCCACCACCTCACTCGCCGCCGCCGATTTCTCAATCGACTTCACCAGCTGTCCCAATTCCTCCCTTCTTAAGGGAGCAAACGTCTCCAATTTCGATGAGCTAAAAAGCTGCAAAGTACAGAGCTTCCTCATGTCGCGCCAGTAAGGGCCATATTCAGAGAAAACCATCCCCTTGGAGCCATAAGAAAGGAAATCCGACGCTTGAGTCCTTGGGCGGCTGGCAAAAGCGACGTCGTGCGTCCTGAGGAAAAGCTCGGCGGCATCAGGGGAAGAGACAACAACAGCAGGGACCTGTCCGAGTCGCAAGGACATGATGGGTCCATAGCGCTTCGCGAGAGACTGAAGGAATCGGTGCGGGAGAGTACCCAACTGGTGGAGGTTGCCGATCACCGGCCAGGCCGGTGGCCCTGGCGGTTGTTTCTGGCCATGCTTAGGTCGTCTAAGGCACAGGGATAGGAACAGAGCTGAGAGAAGGAAGAGAAGTGGAAGAAGGAGGAGGGAAGGGAAGGGCAAAGAGGAAGCAGGCAACATGTTTGATTTTTTGTCCGAGAGTAAATGAAGAAAAATGAAGGAGGCTAGCTTCAGTGGTTTGTATATATTATTAGGCGTCCGCATTCTGTGCTCATCAAGCCTGCTTTGAGCGCTGAGTGCTGTGCTGAGTGAGTGCTGAGTGCTGTGCTGAGTGAGTGCTGCTGACTGCTGAGCAGTGTGCCACTTTAGTTTTTTTCCCCCCCTTTTTTGACTGTTCTTATTAAAAAAAATATATGCATGAAAATTATTTTTGGTTTAAGCTTCAGAGTATTTTTTTTTGGGTATATTTATTACTCTAAAATATTGTGTTTCATCTAGCATGCTAAAGTATTTTTTCCAGATGTACCTCTCACATCTTAAAATATTTTTTGATACAATTATCCAACATCCTAAATTATTTTTTAGGCAAGTTCTGCATCCTAGAAATATTTTTCGATTCATCCGTCACCGTGAAATATCTTGTCAAATGCGTCTAGTATCCTAAACTATTTTGTGATTCATCCAACACTTTAAAATATTTTTAGATACATCAGTATTTTCACTAAATACGCATGAAAAAATATTTTAGAGTATCAGATGAAACTTAATCCAAAAATAATTTTAATATATACTACCTCCGGTCTTTAATACAAGAGTTAGTTGACTAATTTGAGTAGATTAAAAAAATAGTTAAGTTAGTTATTTATAACAAATAGGTGTTATTTTTTCTAAAATATTCTTACTAATCAAATCTATTGGCTAAAACTAGTATTATTACAATGACTATTTTGAGAAAAAATGAATAACTATGATAAGTAAAATGGATTAAAATCTTATATTTAGAATCAAAATAAAAGTCAAATAAACTCTTATATTAAAAATAAAAAAATAGTACATTTTTTTGGTGATAAACAAGGAAAGAAAAAAAGCAAAAGAAAAAAACTAAAGCCCTACACTAGTCAGCACTCAAAACACCAGTGTTTTGGGCACTGAGCATGCTGTGCTTATCAGCCTAATGAGCACAGAATGTGGTCCTACGCGTCTGCATTTCGTGCTCAGCACTCAAAGCATCTTTTGAGTGTTGACTGCTGAGTGCTGAGCAGTGTGAGACCTTAGGTTTCCTCCTTTTTACTGTTCTGATTAAAATATATATATATATGTGCATGAAAATTATTTTTGGTTTAAGCTTCAAAGTATTTTTTTTGGGTATATTTATTACTCTAAAATATTGTGTTTCATCTAGCACGCTAAAGTATTTTTCTCATATGTACCTCACATCTTAAAGTATTTTCTGATACAATTATCCACCATCCTAAATTATTTTTTAGGCAAGTTCGGCATCCTAGAAATATTTTTTGATTCATCTGTCATCATGAAATATCTTGTCAAATGGGTTTAGTACCCTAAAATATTTTGTGATTCATCCAATACTTTAAAATATTTTTAGATACATCAGTATTTTTACTAAATACGCATGAAAAAATATTTTAGAGTATTGGATGAAACTTAATCCAAAAATAATTTTAATATATACTACCTCAGCTCTTTAATATAAGAGTTAGTTAACTAATTTGAGAAGATTAAAAAAACTAATTAAGTTACTTATTTGTAGCAAATATGTGTTTTTTTTTCTAAAATATTCTTACTAATCAAATCTATTGGCTAAAACTAGTATTATTACAATGATTATTTTAAAAAAATAAATAAATATGATAGATAAAATGGATTAGGATCTTATATTTAGAATTAAAATAAAAGGTAAATAAACTCTTATATTAAGAATAAAAAAATAATACATTTTTTTTTTGTGATAAACAAGGAGAGAGGGAAAAAAAAGCAAAAGAAAAAAACTAAGGCCCCACGCTGGTCTGAGCACGGAATGTGGTCCCTATTATTAAAGGGTCCTTTGCTTGGTTAAGGCGCATTTGGTTTGAGGAGAGGCATACTAGAGGCTAGGGAAACGAAGGAAGGGTAGGGCGTGAGAGAATGGGAAAGATTTTAATGTTATTTTATTTAGTTTGATTAAAAGGAGAGAAAGAGATAGATATTTAATGATCTCTTATTTAGGGTTTATTTGGCATGCTTTGGGTAAAAAAATTGTCAAACAAAAAGAAAAAAGCACAAACCATGGTTTGGAGTCAAAACTATGGTTTGGGAAGAAGCAAAATTGATTTGCTTTTTGGCTCAAAAATTAGAGAGTATCAGAGTGTATTCCAACCCATTCTAATGGATATGTGAATTTTTTTGACCAGACGGATATACCCCTCAATTATTCATTTTATATTTAAAATCTTTAAAGCAAATTAATATTTTTCTGTTAGAAAAAAATAATCATTTGTCTATAAACATATTTAATCTCATAATTTATGAATATATATACACATATTAATTATTTATTGATTACATTATCTTATATATTATTAATTATGTTAGTAAAAAATATATTATTAACAATTTTATTCCTTCAAATTAAAATATATTATAAAATCTATCTTTTATGTTATTATCATATTAACTTATGCCTTTTTTAGTAATTTGCACATATAAAAAGTATTTCTAATAATGACTATCCAAACACTCTCACTTTATCAGAATCACCCTTTCATAAAATCTATTCTCCACAAGATCCATTCTCTCAAAAATCTATTTTCCAAAACCTATTTTCCAAACCATGGTTTGGTTTTATCCAAATACCCTTTTAGTTTACGAGAGGGAATTGAGGGATAGTAATAAGCAATTTATTATTTCATCCCTACATATTAGTTTATATTTTTATTTATATATTATATAAATTAATTCACATTTTAATATAAATCTAATAAATAAAATAATGCATTTGAAAAAAAAATAAAACCCCAAAGATACATGGAAATATTAGTAGTGGAAGAAGATAATGAATGGCTGCGACAGTGACAAGAGGGAGAAGTGACGATAATATAAGGACAAAAATAGCCCCTAATTCATCTCTTTCCTCCTCTTCTTCCACCGCCACCACTATCCCCTTCTCTCTCTCCTAGCACCTTCTCGTCCAACTCCATAATCAACTTGCCGCCGGTGACTTATGCCAAGCCAACAAAGAGACTCCCAGCCTCCTCATCATTTTCGTTGGCGGTGGTGCTCAGGAAGACAAGAAAGAAGAAGAAAGGTAGGAGTACACCCCAAACCAAGTTGGGAAATCACAAATATATAAGAATAAATTGGTCAGAAAAAAAGTTGGCTCCCCTTAAAAAAAAAAAAACCTCCAATTGGGAGTAAACCAAAACGAGAATAAATGAGGGGAGGGGAGGGAAAATTTTGACTTCCCTTTCATTCTAATGCTCTGCTTGGACTGAGAGAAAATGGGAGAGAAATGAAAAGTGAAGTGAAAAATGGGAGAGGAATGGAGTTTTTCTCGAATTGGATGGGAAAGAAAATAAGAGAGAAAGGAAAAGTGGGGGGAAAATAGAGTGGGTTCCATATCTTATTTTCCTCTCAAAATTTCTCTCCATAAATGAAGAGATTTTCACCCAAAAAAAAAATTCATTCCCCTCATTGCCCTCTCCTGCCAAGCTCCCATCAGTCCTCAGCCTTTCTCGCGCCAAATGCTCTCATCGTCATTGGTCCAATGGTCACAGTTCGTCCAGTTAGCCGCATCTTCTTCAGGTTTTGTAACATCGCCACTTACTAACTAGACCTAACCATGATAGAAAGGAATAAAACTAGTAAACATACCCTCTCATGGCTATTTAGAAGCAATCACATCAATGAGGGGCTAACCATGATAGAAAGGCATTCGTCCTTTGTTAGGGCTATCATGGTTAGAAAAAGAAATAACCTATATCTGTAATCAACATACATTATCATATAACATGTTCACACACAAACATTGTTAGGAGAAATTAGTCATAGCTAACATGGTTATAAAACAAAATGCCCCTATATGATAAATTATAATAGCAATTCAGATTTGACTATTTTAGTCACTACTAACAACAACTAAACTTGTGCAAATTGCCATTATCACATCGTGGATCACAATAATTCAATCACATGCAACCTAAAGGCCTCAGACCCACTATTAGCACTCTAATCTAGTGTCCAAACAAAATAAATCAAAGATAGAATGTATAATACGTTTATTAAGACAAATGACATAAAAATATGAGAAGGTAAAACAAGTCTCAAATGAATACAGTCTTGATACGTGACAATATACGAAAAGATTGCATAAAATAAGGTCCAGAAACTCTACACTATCAGCTACAACTATTGAGGCTCAGGAGTCTTCGGGAAGGTCTTGCTAACGTATTGTTTCTTGAAAATAGTAAAACAATAGGAGTGAGACAACATCTCAGTAATTAAATCCCTACCTATCACACACCCTAGCATGGGCTAGCAAGGTGTTAAGTGGGATACGCAAAGCTAATAATAGTTGATAAATATTTATTTAACATTTAAAACTCATAATAACCATATAAGACAAATATTTCCACTAATCTCATGCAGTTGATAATTTCAAAAGAGATAACATACTTTTCATATATTTAAAAGATACAAACATCAACAAAGATCCCATGTCATATGCAATTCTTGAACCCAAATCCATTCTTATATCCTTTTTATTTCCATCAACTGAACCTATAGGCTAAGTTCTTTCCATTTAATTGAAAACTCTGACAAGCTTACCACACGATTGATATGGACCAGCCAAAGACCACAGAGCACTCGGTGGACCATAGGTCCCCCCTCGAAGAACTAGTGGGACAATAATATTGACTAACCATAAAGCTTCGTATGGAGACCAACACCACGTGACAAGTATATAAATCTCAATAACTCTAATCATCTCCTTCCCCCACCCAAACCAGATGCACAGGGTCAAAATAACACATTTATATGCATAATCAATTGAATTCTAGGATAACTCCTCATAGTCATAATCATTAATTTCTAACACTACAAACGATTTTAATCTTTTTCAAAATAGCATCCCACAAGACAGTTCATAAAAAACATAATATACTTCTATAAAAATTAGTTATAAAACCACTCACCAACTTCATACTAGAGCATGCAATAGATAGATTATCTGGTCTCCTAGCTAACAGCCAAATACAACCAAAGTCCAACCTCGAAAACGATACAATAGGGTTTATATCTACAAACCAAATTAAAATGTTATCTCTATAGTTGATAAACTCCTATTTTACTATAGTTTTTGATATTGTTTTTGGTGTTTTTATCAGCATTATTATGCATAAATTGAATGTTTTTAGATATAATTTGTAAAGAGAGTAATTATGTGAATTAATTGATAAATGGGTTGATTTAATTGCTCTTTTATGATTTTCCAAAAGTATTTCCCCTAGCTACATGGCATTATAATGATTTGTGGTTTATTTGTGTAGGGCATTTAAGGAAATTTCCATATTCTAGAAATTACAACCAAGGACCAAAAGAATAGCATATGAGGATTGCATGAAAATGACAAAGAAGGACCAGATGAAACTATGTGTTTTGCTCAAGTCTTCATCTCAATGGAGATTCCATCATCATATTCACTCCTCGTTCAGTTTGTCAGAGAGTGAGAATCATGATTTCATCTTGCTCCTATCATCTGATCTGGATCTCGGTTCCCATTTATCTCATATCCACCCTCCATACTCACATAACCACACCTGGAAGTCTCTGCCACCTCTCCACCCTTCAGAATCCACATCATCTCACTCCTATTCTTCTAGCTCCCTCTGTCACTCTCCATCTCGTAACAATCTCTCTCTCCCTGCCTCCATCCACTTTGCTGCTTTGCCTCCTACCCTCTGTCATTCTCTTCCATCCGATCTGTATCACCTTTGCCATGGCCATCGTAGTCCTTGACAATGCGGTACAGAGCGGAAGCATGGCAGCTAAGCATCCGTGTTCTTCCTAGAAGTGAAGTGGAGCCTGAGTCTCTAATTTTACTAAAGGGAGTTTCTTTTAGATTCTTAGCTTTAGTCTGAATCTATAGCTTGATTGAGCAAGTTGTTCATTTCAAGTTGTAGTTCAGGATTTGATTTTGATTTACATTTTTACTAGAGTCGTTGAATCTGTTTAGGATTGGTAGAATGATATTTCATTTGCAAGATTGAGTTGAGATTGTTCCTTTTGATTTCTTAGTTGTATTACATTGTGGATTCTGAACGAGTTGTCTCAGCTCTCATAATCAATTCAATAGATTTTGAAGGCAATGCATAGTTGTGATTGTCACAGGAGGATTGACTTATCATTTTATTTTTCCTAAGCCATATGATTCTAGCCTTGTTGTTGGTTCATACGAGTTGTAGTCTTGATAGTGAGGAAGTCAATAAGTTGTTGGCCAAGTCTTGATTCGATTGTTGAACTCCTGTATCCATAACTGGACTAGGAAGGCAGAGCATATTTCTAGAAGAACAATAATCCATATTTGATATTCTATCACTCATTCACTTTGCACTATCTCACTTAGATAAACCAGAACATATAAACATTTATATTTTGCATTTGCAAAACCAGAAATAAAACAAATAAATGTTCAATTACTTGCATCTTTAATTTGTTAATTTGATAAAAGTGGATTTGTTGGGAATTAAGACATAAAAAGGCTCCTTTGTGAATCAACCTAGGTTAGGCTACTGTTCTACATTTTAGCTTAATTTTAGTTTCTTTGAAGAGCCCCTACGACACAGTTTTTCAAGTAGTTCCGTTGCTAGGGAGCCTTGCCTGTTGAGGTTCCTTAGCAAACCACTTTGTTGTAGAAAAGTAAAAAGAAAATAATAAAACTGAGGAAAAAAATTTGGTTCCCATGATTTTCTAGTTTTCATATTATTGTTCTACATCTAGCTCATTCCTATTAGTGCGTTCAAATTGGGAGTGAACATCTTGATTCTGATTTTTGGTTAAGCATTTGAACTTTTATCTGAATTGACTATTGCCATTGTTACTTTGAACCCACTGCTAGAAACCAGTATTAATTTGTGGCTAGAACCTTAATTTGGACTGTTAAATGTCACTGTGAACTCATTTGCTCTAGTTGCTAGTTGATATGGGTAGACATATTACTGCTTTAAAAGTCTGGTGTTTGTGATGATGATTTCTGATTTTTTTTTCCTTTAAAATTTTTTTTCTGTTTCATCTGAAATTTATTAAGTCTATATGGTTACAACCTAAAGTTGGAATCATTTGAGTTAATTGAGTTCTGAGTTAAGTGATCTTGCATTGTTGGAATTCCAGATTTTAAATAGTAAGGTTTTCAAGAGTTTAGCCGAGTTTGGTTTGTTGAAACTCAATAAAATTCTTGCTGTTGCACTTGTCAACCTGTGTGGGAGGTAGTAGTTTCTAAGTTCTGTGATTTTGCTTTCTGTGTGCATCGTGAAGTCACTAGTTTGAGCATAATTCTTACTTTATTGGCTAGAATTTGAGTTGAGTATTTTGGTACATCCATTTTTGTCTCTTGAACAGTGGCTATTTTCATTATTCTGTGAAAAAAAAATTTGGAATAGAAAATAAATATTTTTCTGATTCTTTCTCAGCTTTAGAAATTTTTTTTTTTAAAAAAATTGTTACAGTGGCTCCTTATTGCTTTTTGCCTCTGGGATTTAAGTGAAATAGTGGCTGTTGATTTAGCTTATTGTGAAATTTTCATGCAATATTTTGTCACCAAGCATTTATTTACAATCTGATTCATATGTTTTGCACACCTAACCCGAGTTTTCGCAAATCCTGATTCATATTCTGCAGGATTTAGGGGAGGAAAAATTTGCTGAAAGTCTGCCCTTTGTGAGAGACTGGTTTTTGTTAAAAAGTCAAGAGGTTTTGCTACTATTAGACACTTATATGAACTGCCAATGGTAATTTTGTACGCCATGGAGCAAATCTGGTTAGTAGCACAATTCTTTTGAAATCTGATTTGTGAACTAGGATTTGTTAAGTGCTTACCACTGTTTAGTCATATGCTGGTAATCAAATTGGCAAGTTTTGTGATAAACAAGTAGTTAAGATTTTACTTATGGATTCTGCTGTAGCAACTTGGTTCTGAATTGGGTTCTTCATCCTTGGCTGTCTGGTATTTCAAGAGTGAATAGACTCACACTTGTCACCTTTATTGATCAAGTTGTCAAGAATTTGAGTTAATTTTGTCTGCTGTGAATTAACCAAGCCTTGCTGTAGCAACTTGCTTAATCTAGAATCTCCTGAAATTCAATAAAAAATTTGTTTCTCTCGTGAGTTTAAAGCTCACATAAAAGGATTAACTGAATTTGGCAATTAACTTTAACTCTTGAATTGCATTTTTCTAATGCAAAATTCATTGCCTTGCGCCATTCTCACATTGGTTCAGATGTGATTCATAGATTGATTGTTTGTTGAACTAAGCCTTTTCCTAAATTCATTGTTTTCTAACTTTGCATTACTGAATGCACTCACTTGCTGCATTGTTGGGTGTCTTTGCATAGTCCTGCTCTCTAATTTTGAGTTTTAAATTGAAATATATCTTATGGATTTGTGCTGGAACAACAATGAGTCTGATTCTTATTCTGCTAGCCCAACTTTTGCTGAATAGAGTGTGAACTCAATTGACTCCATACTTTGTGTGCATTGCTATTGTAGAATGCATGTTTGCAATGATTGTCCCCTTAGGATCTATTCTAGAGTTAATTTGGCCTCCTTTCCACCCCATATGCATTTTATTTTTACTTTTCTAATTCTTGTAGTGATCTTATTTCTTCTTTTTCTAGTCATGACGATCTTAGGAAAGGCTTGTTTGATGATTTTGCAGGACTATATGAAGAAAACGAGACTGTCCAACAAGCTGAAAATGATGGGAAATTGCAAACAAAGTCCTTACTTGTGCAATCTGAGGATTCCCAAGCATTCTGCCTTATCAAAGAAGAAACACCCAGATCTGAAACTCATGAACCTAAGGGCCATTTTATTGACTATATTAGCATTAATCCTTCTTTTACATGTCATGATAATAATGAGTGTTTGCATGACTATGATATTTCATTTATTGATAAGTTACCTAGTGAATCTGCACATAGAAGTGAAAATTCCTTACATAGAAAAGACATTGATCTGCTTAGGCATACTAGAGCTAGTCTTGAGTGTTTCACATTCTTGCCACATGATAATAACCATGATCAAGGGTCTTTCTATTCCATACTTTCATGTGACCTAACACCTGACATTAAATGGTTGTGGTATTGAATATGATCTCTTTGAGTTTAGTGTTGACAGTCCTCCTAATATGAGTAGTAATTCTAGGCTTATCCATGATTCTACTCATGAGGTGTTCTCTTATTATTTAGCACCAGATTTAATTTCACATAAGCATGATCAATTAAATTGCATGATTTTTATTGATACTATTGATGCTTCTCATAGTTCTTCCTTGTAGGAGTTTAATTGGAAGGCTTTCCACAAAAACAATGCACCTCATATATCTTGGAGCCTCTCTCAATTGATCCTTAACCACCACCAAAGAAGGATAGTGAGAAAGATCAAGTCACATTGCTGAAATTCATGATTCTTATCCAGGATGAGAATTTCTGCTTTAAGAGCCTAAGGAGATTTTGATTCTACGGTTGTCCCTTTTGTTCCTTTAATTTCTTGATTTACTTGAAAGATATTATGTATGGGATTGACTGCTTAACATAAGTGTGGGTGAGGGGACTGGTCTAGTAGTAAAAGTTTGTTGATATGGCTTAGGCTTGGCTCATTTCTCTTGCTCCTATTCACTATGCAAATTTGGTTTTCCCTATTCTATCATTTCTTTTACACGGAGGACAATGTTTGTCTCAAGTGTGGGGGGAGTGTGAAATATTCTGATTGTTTTCATTGCTGTCATGGAATTTAATTGAACCTTGAACACATTGTTTTGAATACTGTTAAAGCTTGTTTAGGTTTGAATTTCTTGTTTAATCAATTTATTTCTAGAAAATGTGCATCATAAATAGATTTTCTCATGCATTAAGTTCAATCCTCATGCAATTTGTTCATGGTGAGTGAATGAGGATGAGTAAACCAGTTGGAAGGATTTTGGGCCTTAATTCATTCTTAAATTGTATGTGATGCCATCTAGCTTGGTAACTTCCTGGAACTTGTCTCATTTCTTAATTCAAGACCACGTTAGCACTTGGAATTGTGAATATGAGAAGGGCATGCCATTCAAATCCCTTTTGACCAAACAACAGCCCATTTACACTTATCCATTACTTAACCCCTTGAGCCCTTCACTATTCTTTTAAATTCCATCATGATTGATGAACATTGCACGTGCTAGACAGAAAACGTTGTTGCAGAAATGCTTGATTGGAGAGATGTTCAGTGCTGATATAGCTTTTGCTAATTGGAAACTCATTGATATTACCTTTAGTCATTGCTGATTCATTGATAGAATTCCTTCTCTTTTGCCATTTATGTGCTGATTGATATATTATGGGGGGAAACTGGAGGAAAAAACACTAAAAAGGGCAATTGAAAAAAAAAAGAAAAAGAAAAGAAAAAACCTATTATTAAAAAAACAAAATAAGGCATGGAGAAAAGAATTTCCTATAGAAAAAAAAAAGAAGAAGAACATAAGCAGTAGAAGAAGTTTAACAAGTGGCAAGGGTGGTGGAATTTATTCATATTCAAACTTGTGTATGTGTGGTAGCTATAAGTTTTAATAGAAAAGGTGCATTTGATTAGGTAAATGCATAAGCATGTGTTCATTGATCATTAACATTCACTTCCATTTCATCATTTGGCTTTCCGATATTATAACCTTTTCAAAGACCCTTTGATTCATAAGACCTTGTAGCATATAAGTGGTGGCGATGTAGGATGGTTACAAGCCTATGGTGAAGCCTAAACTAGATAGTCTTGAGAGAGATAATCTTGATCTATGAGAGTGAGGGAAACACTTTTACCTTGAGAGAGACCTTATCATCTATTTGCTTCCCTTAGATGAATTGCATGATTGTGATTGATGTTTTAACATGTGACTGTTTTGGACTGATGGCATTTGAAGGGAATGGTTGATGAACAAGTATTTCATTTTTGAGCACGATTTAGCATTCTTCATTAATAATGTGCTTGAGACTGAGCTTTATTCTATCATTTTGTCCCAGGAGTGCCAAAACTTAAGTGTGGGGGAATTTCATAAACCATATATTACATGTGCTTAGAATGTATATTTTGGGCTATTTTAAGAAATAGATCGAGCATTAATTTCATTAATAAATGAATAAAATGTTGATGCACTTAAGATATTTCAAATAATTTTTCTTATGAAATTCCACAGTTGGATATTACTTCTAGGTTATTATTCTGGATACATGGGCAGAATTGGAATTATGAAGTAGTAGAAATGCATTTTGTCACGACTATCCTTTATACACCAATATAGTTGTTCTATTTAATCTTGAATCATTAAAAGCCAGGTTTCAATCCTTGGGAAGACAAATTTTTTTCCCCAAATACAAAGTCTGATCCTGTTCAAGGAATAGGATTTTCTGAAAAGTTTTAAACCTTTTAAAATTCACTTTCAAGTAACCTGTTTAGTGATTCGAGTACTCAATTTAACCCTTTTACAAAAATAGTAAAAACCGTCCAAGACCCATAATTCGTATTCAACCATCGAACCCATTCTTTTTCCATCCAACCTTTTTGGATCCCATATCAAATCAATTATAGCCAGTAGGATCTAACATTCAATATTCTGGCCATAGGCTCGTATAACGAGTTACATATACAGATACACATAATTTTAGACGAAATAATAACTATATATCAAAATATTGATCATTTCCTTCAATAGTAGTTACCATGGTTTATTTGCCCTTAACCATCTCCTTATGGAGGAATATTTACATACCAAAATAGATACACAATATATTTTCACTTCAAAATAAGATGCATTTTAAGCAAAATATATATATACAAAAGATCGTCCGCTTCCTGCACCTTCAAACTCCACACTGATCACTACTCCCTTGCCCTTAGGAGTACTTGCTCTTGCTGTATTACATGGAAGAAGGGGTGAGATTCTAGATAATCTCAGTAGTAACAAATTTCCCTCACGTAATCATACAAGATCACAAACAACATGCTACACAAGCCAAAGAAAACAACACCTTGCATCCAAATATAATCAAGGACGCATATACACCATACACCCATATAGCTAATCGCTATCTATCGCGCCCACATTCCAAAATAAATGGAAACCAGCACTTATTATCATGACAAATATTATTATGCAAAGGCAACTTACATGTTCTCATACACAATCAGCATAAAGGCACATCCAAGCATGTGGCAATCAATGCACAATCACATTAAAGGAAAAGAGTTACTACCTTTTGCTTTTTCTTCTGTACTAACTTCCCCTTGCTTCTTCCTTGGCTCCCTTCTTAATGGACTTGAACAAATATCTAAACCTATAAATTATATAGGTAAGGACAGATTAATATTTATATATATAGATCATATATAGATCATTTATTCCTAGTCTCCAAAAATAATTTAGCAACCTTGCTAATCTATAAACTTTCTTTCAGATTTCAATATCTATCTTTACACTTTAAACAATTTTGGACAGCATCCCATGCTTCCAAAAATACTTTAATATGTCTACACTGAGGTTTAATCATCCCTCTTCCCTTCCTATATTTCACGCCACATTCTTAAGCAAATCTAGAAAAATTTTTCCAGATTTGACACGGACACTCCCAAGCGCGCGCGCGCACACACACACATATATATCTTTTACATCTCCCTTCTTTTCTTTCCCCCCCCCCTCCATTAAACCTCACGGCCTTCCCTCCAAAATGTCCTATAATAGTGTTTAATATTTATAATCATACAATATTGAACCCAGACTATCAGCTTAAAAGAATGGAGATGTAAAAATAGAATCAGCCCAATTCCTTCTCCTAATGCTCCGGTCTCAAAAGGCTTTGTTCTATATATCTATATATATATATATATTTACAGCTCATGCGTTTAGCATTCAAATGCTTCTCGACCAGCAAAATCGAACAGCGTCCTTCCATCGTGAAGTCTGAAATTTTTCTTATTCAAAGCACACCCCCTGCCCTCAATAACTACATAGAGCATATAAAATCAACATATTATAATCATACAACCAGAAAATAATTAGTTATATTTAGTCTCGTTAATCATCTATTACCCAAACCAGAAGTCATTTCCATAAATCCTCAAACCCCTGTTTCAGAAACTATAACCAGAGCAATCAACAAGCTTCATCCTAACTAGTAAGTGCAATTTTTATAGCTTGGCTCTCACCCTCTTTATTTTCTCCCTCAAAACCAGATTTCATCTTCATCACCACCTTGCAACACATGACTAAATAACCGAAAACAAAGATGGAAGAAGATTCAAGAGACTCACCTTGCTTGATTTCCACCTTGATACAAATCTATTCCCTCCTCTTATTGCCTTTGCTCTTCTTGCTCTCTCTCGAAGTCTCTCAACTCTTTCTCTCTGTTTTCCCTTCGAATGGCAAAGCAAAATGAGAAGGGAGGAGGTGTTAGGGCGTATTAGATGGATGAGGGATGTGAAATGTCCATTTTGCCCTTTGGTCCTCATTTTTCTTTCAATTTGGTCCTTCTCTACATTTTTTTTTTGGAATAATCAAATAACTCCAGAAATCACACCTGGATATCTATATGAATTTTCTCCTTCCATTAGCTTCTTTAGTCCATAAAATAATTATCCTAGAAAGCTCAGCTCAAAAATTATCCTCTAACTATTTTCCTTGCATTTTCCAAGAAAATAGGTCCTAAATTCCTGAAATTAACTTTATAATTATTTAGATCATATTTTAAGTGTCTTAATCTCAAAAATTTCTTTAAAAATTTTCTCCTTCCTCATGCCTTACTTAAATCCATAAAATTTGGGATATTACACATTTCCTGTTAGGAAGGAAAGAACAGTCTAGAGCAAAACAATTCCATCGCTAATGGAAACCAGATTCCATCACTAATGGAAAAGGGATTCCACTGAAAATGCAAATTCAGATTCCGGAATATCCATTTCTAGAAGTGGGAAACTGAAATTTGGTTCAAAAACTCTTTTAGTCCAGCTAAGAGCTAATGGAAATCGGTTGTAACAATTGGCACTCAGAAATTCATAACTGAAAAGGGGAGAGGACAAAGAGGGAGTTTGACTGACGGAAAAATAAAAAGTCCTGATTCACTAGATGCTCTATTGGTGGGGGGCTGCTAGTATATTCTCCCGAAAGTCTTTTCCGTTCGAGCTTGAGTTTGCTAGTTCAGTTTGATTTTTGTGCTCCCAACTTGTCTGCTCCTTCTTTGGTGGGAATTACCAAACCTGACATCTCCCATGGCAGAACTGTATTCAACTGTTGAAGAAGGGAGAGTTTCCATCATGCGTGGCTAAATTTTGTAGATTCTTCTGAGAGCAAAACTAAGTCTGAGCTACTGGATTATAGGGGGAGTTTATATTCATCTATCATCTTTAATTGCTGTGCTAGTTGCAGAGTCATTAGAATAGAGTTTAGTTGTACTCTGTTCAGACATTGGAATGAATATTGTGTAACTAAATTCTGTGGATAAATTGGTAATTCATTCTTGAGTTAGAAATTACTCAGATTCTTGTTTCAATTCAGTGATTTGAACATTGTGGTTTGATTAATTGAGTCATTCAAATGGAAGTTCTGTTTGATTAAGAATGATCTGCACATTCAGTGATACTTAGCTCCAGATTAGATAATGCAATGAAGATGAAGTGAAGCTCTTGGAAGCATTAATATTTTGGTTGCCTTTCTCACTCTTTTCTTTATTACATTTTGTTACTACACTTATAACTCAAACAAAGAATTTTTCCTATTAAAATGAAATATTGATCTGTTTCTATCCCTCATTTTACTTAAATTGTGTTGATTTCACATTAAGCATTCAGAGAGTTATTAGACCAAGGGATTCGATACCTAGGCTGCATCATTGTATTGCATATTTGTTCCCTAGTATTTTTGATTACCTATACGACTATGGATAAATCAATAATATTAGAGTAGGCTACTCACAAAATCCTAGCCTTTAACTCTTCTTCTAAAAGCTTCAACTTTTACTCAGGATTCTAGCCTAAAAGACCTTTTCTAAGGTTTGGAATGAGAACATATATATATGATTTAGAATTAATTCCTAAATTTTCCTTGCTTAAATATTCTTTAATTGTTAGATTATATCATTATAATTATCAAATTCATAACATAAATAGAAAAACACCAATTTATAACTTATGTTCTATCTTCAAAGGACTTAGGTAAATAGATTTAATACGAGCTAGATTATTCTCACTATAGAAGTTAAACCATTAATCTGATCATTGAATTTAATTTCCTATCTATCATGATACTATCCTCCCAATTATAGTTCAATCTAACAGTCAACGAATTTTAAAATGCTAATTTACTATTCAGGACTCTATCTGCTAAATTTTTTAAAAAAAAGTTGAAAACGTATCTAATAACTTGTCACTCAGAGATAGAACTGACAATCCAATCATTGAAATTGACGATTTGGATGTCCTAAATGGACTGACCAAATTTTAGTCCGATCCAATGATTAATAAACTCAAAACTAGCACTTTTCTGAGACTACCTCAGATATGTGTGAAAATTGTTTACTCACTCCAAGCTCCACCTACTACCTCTCATATATAGGCTTTTCAAACTTCTTCACTCTAGTGATTAGTTGATGTGGGACTTCTATACCATGGTATAATTTTCTAGAATATCACCCACACACACAAAAACATCATTAAATAATAATCCAAATGTTTATTAACTTATTTCACCAAAAAAATGTTTATTAACTTAATATTAAAATATATTTATTTATAAATTTAATTAAATTCTAGATATAAAAATAAGGATATTACAGGTATCATCGTCATCTCCTCCATTTTATTGTTCTGCTCTTATTCTCCTTGCCGTGTTGCTAAGCCCTAATCTCACACTCTCTTGATTCTTCTAAGACTGGTAACTTGCTTACTTCTTATCTATTTGCAACACCTCTCACGCACAAATCACAGCACTCATTTTAGACTCATTTTGTTGGGGTTCCACCTTATTTGTGGTTGCAGACATAGCTCAGGTTGATGGTTGATGCTGGAAATCACTGAAAAAAGTAGGGATATGGTATTGGACTTCTTTGATTCATAGATTTTTTTATGATGTGGTGACATGTTGGCCTCTTTTGTTTAGGAAATGTATACCTTTTGTCATGATGTTTCTAATGTATAGTGATATGTTGACCATTTTTTGTTTAGACAATATAGACCTTTTATCATGATGCTCATGATGTAAATGGCATGTCCACCTTTTTATTTATAATATTCCGTGATCATGATGTAAGATATTTTATTCTATAAATATCAAAATTAATTTTAATCATATTATTAGTGACATTTTTCATGATATCAATTTCTCATGTTATTATAATCTTTAATTTTATTCAATTTTTATCATTTTATTAAAATATTAGATAATGTATAAGTTATTTATTTCCTTTTATTTTAATTAAGTTAAAAAATTATTCCCTTTTTATTTTTACATGAAAAATAATTTTTTTGCTAAATTATTTAGTTTCCTTGCCAATTGATTATAATAAGGATATTTTAGTTATTTTGATATATATATATATATATACATTTTCTTTCTTTTTTGAGTGATAATAATTTTTTTCCTCCCAACTTTTCTTCTCATCTAAACAGAAGGTAAATTTTCGTCCAAATAAGGGGAGGGGTTCATTTTCCCTCCCTCCTCCTCCATCCTCCCTTCCAATCAAACACACCCTCTGGCGGTGGATGAAGACGTGAAAATTTGGGATCTTGGGTGTCATGCACCCCACTCTGCTGCTTATTTTTGGGTGCTTCCTAAATGTTTTCTTTTTTCATATTTTTTTTATTAAGTTCTATGTAAAATAAACAAAATTTTAATATCTTATAAACAAAATTCAGTTTTTAGTTTTTTTATGACTTTTTTAAAGATTTGAGAATTCTAAATTTTAAAAAACCGTAAAATTTAAAAATGGAATATTTTTTGCTATATCAAATTTTATTCATTTTATATAAAAATTAATAATAAAAATCTAAGGGGCACAACACCGTCTGAAAATTTGAGGGTGTGTTCTCCCGAAAGAACGCAAAATAGGGGCGTCCGCGTGCGATTCAAGCTGGATTAGAATATTAGCGGCAATTTTGACCATCTAATGAATTTGAAAAATGGGAGGATTTCATATTTTCATTTATATTCCAGAGCAATGAGAATTAAGAAATTTTAAGATATGAACTCATACTTCTTCCTTAAAATGAGGGGGGGAAATTAAGTTGGGAGAAAAGTTGATAAAAATAAGCCTGACTGTTGAAATAAAAAGCGAGTCCTAATGAAAATTTAAAATCCGTTTACAAGTACATATACGTTTTGACAGCTAAATGCACATACAACTTTAAATTACATGCTAGTAGATTCAGATAGGGAAATAACGAGCGTTCCTTAGTCAGTTATACGTATTTTCATAACTAAGTATAACAAAAATAACAAGTATCAAATAAAAATTTAAGTGCAAATTTACATTATAAAATGCCCAAATTTCATTGCAATTTTCTTTATATATTCATGATAACAATTATATATATTTAAAGTGAAATGCTCACTTGTGATACAATGTTATCCTAGATAACGAGAATTGGATTGGGCGCGCGCGAATGAATCCGTTTATTTGAAATTATTTTATTAAAGTTTGTGACTTGAATATTTTTTTAATATTCAATTAGGTTATTAACAATTTTAACGTTGAAATATCTTATTTTAAAAAATGTAATATAAATTATTTATGTAGAAGCTAAGTTCAGATTATTTTGCATCATAGATAGGAGAATAAATTAATATTGGACTTTTTTTTGTTGATAAAGTTAATGTTGGATATTTTAAAATGGATGGAAATTGGTTTTTCTGACATTCAAAATGGATGCAAATTAAAACTAAGTAGAATGACACATAATTATGATCGAAATACAACAAACATATGCATCCAATTATATGCATCCAATTAAGGTATTTCTTGATTCCTAATGTTTCTTTATTTTTTTTAATATATATATAATTGTCACCATGAATATGTTACAATGTAAATTTGAATTTGTAAATTATCATATGATGAGCATTCATTATTTTGTCATGCCTAGTTGTCAACAAATGAAATATAGACTTAAGGATTATGGAAATTTTCAAGATATTTCGAAACTGAATTATAATTAAGGTTTGTTTTCATCAACATCGGTTTTTACTATCCCAACTGGATTTTGTAAATTAAAATTGTGATAAAGTCAATTAATATAATCATACGTTTTTATATTAAAAAACTCTCAATTTGAATATCTGTTTAGCTTTTATAAAGGTGAAAGTTCCAAAATATGACTTTAGGTCTATTTTGACTTTTTTTTGGGGGGGGGGGACTCGTTTAACTCAAATGCCATTCCGCATACAATTTTTGAGCTCAAATTGACTTTCATGCTTTTAAAATGACTGGTAAGGACTTTTAAAATCAGGAAAGCGAATTTAAACAAGCCCCTAGGTCCTAGCTAGTGTTTTATAACTTAGGTCCCATTGCACTTTTATTTACCGGAAAATTAATCCTATAGTCCTTAGAGCCTGTTTGGTAGCCTGAAAATATACTGATGGAAACGGAGAATGGGATAATTTTCCTTAACAGTATCCCTTTGGTTGCACCACTTTCCGGGAGAGCAAATTCTGGCGGCAGGAAATTTTTCCACGTTTAATGGAAAATCTGTTCCCTCACATATAGGTGGGAATTGGGATCTGATTTTCCTACATAGAAAATTCCCATGTGGCCCCTGATCTTCTTTCTTCGTTCTTGCTCTCGCTTCGACATCGCGATGATGCTGCTGCTCGCTGGTCCAAGCTAATTCTCTCCTCCATCCTTGCAAGTTTCATAGCCTCCGACACCCTCCCCTCCTCCCCTACCTGGGTGATGAGTTAAATATGCTTGCCAACTATAAGAACTGAGTTACTGAGAATGTCAGCTTTGATGTTCTGTTTTCTGTCTATATATAACATAAAGAGCCCATCCCAGTACCCTTTTATTATGCTCGAAATGATTTATAAGTAAATTTTTAATTGTGATTTTATCATTACGATCTAAGTATGTAAAGTGAGCTTTATCTCAAATTACATAAAAATACTTAAAATATTTAAAATAAGCAAATGCAAATAAGCCCTCTGATTTGAAAGGGAAAATTAAAAAAGCAAAGGAAAAGCAAGTTGGAGTATGACTAACGAATAGTTTGGTAGAATGGAAAGTGTATCCTACAACAATCTTTTTCTATCGTAAGACCTATGAAAAATACTGTTCTCTGTAGAAATGAACGGGAAGTGTCGAAATTGTCTATTATTACTCTTCCCAACTTTTTGTTTAATATGTTATTTTCTAAGCAAGAATATTCAGGACATTCCAGTTCTATTTGTTTTTGTTTTTAATTCATTTCTATCCTACCTAATACAGTAACTAAAATAAATGTAATTTCACCCCCCCCCCCCCCAAAAAAAAGAAAACCCCGATTCCTCTTTTCATTTATTTAAAAAATTTTCCACGTGACCAAAGAAAACGTTAAGGGTTGGGAGACTGGTGAGGTTAAAACTTTCATCAAGTCTCCGTTAAAAAATGGTGATCAATTTCGAAAACTTATTTGGAAAAATGGAACGAAACCTGACATTATAAAATAAGTCCACTACATAACTTTCATACCATTTCAGCATAACTAACCAATCAAACTGATACTTCTACTGAACTGAAAAGACTGAGATTAATAACATTCATCAATTAACTGGTACGCGATAAGATGGAAGAGCTAACAAGTGCTTGGCTCTTGGCATTGAGAGACCAAATGTCTCAGACATATCCAAGTCATGAGGAGACTTGTTTTCTGGAAGTTCCCAATTAAAGCAGTGAACCAATTGTGCTAAAATAAGCTTAACAGTAATTAAACCCAATTGCAGACCAGGGCAGCCTCTTCGACCTGAACCAAATGGTAAGAATTGGAACTCATATCCTCGATAGTCCATATTGCCGTCCAAGAACCTCTCTGGACAAAATTCTTGCACGTTATCAGACCATATCTTAGGATCTCTTCCTATGGTCCACGAGTTCACTATGATTCGTGAGTTCTTCCTTATGTCATAGCCATTGATCGTGATGTCTTCCCTACACACACGAGGGACTAGTAAGGGTGCAACTGGGTATAGCCTCATAGTCTCTTTAATCACCATATCTAAGTAACTCAACCTTGGCAAATCGGCTTCCTCGACCATTTTGCTTATTCCTACTTGGTTTTCTAGTTCGAGCTGGAGTTTTTTCATCACCCTTGGATTCCTTAAGAGTTCCGAGAAAGCCCACAGAATGACAGTAGCTGAAGTCTCCACTGCACCAACGATCGTATCTAGAAGGACCGCTTTGATGTTGGTTCGATCTATGACGAAGTTGTGCTCATCATCGTAAGTATCCATGCAAGAGAGTAGTATGTCCACGAAGTCCTTGCGTCTTCTATTCTGCCCTTCTGCTGTTGCCTTTTCATGCTCTCTAATAATCGTTTCTAACATCTCATCACGTTCCTTGCTAATCTTCCGCAAGCGTCTTGCAAAGCCCTGAATCAAAAGTGATATGTACTCCAATTAGTCTAAAAAATATTAACAATTGATTATTGCCTAAATTGTATTGTTTGTCTATAGTTCCCCCCCTTTTTTTTTGGTTGCTTTCTTAAAACTGGAGCTCTCTGACTTTGTAGCTATAATCTAGTTGGTTTGTCGAATGTTTACTAATAAAGTGAAGCCTTCTATAGAAAGAACCATAAAGAAAGAAAGCACGTGGCGTTCATCCAGGTGCGTGTCGCTAAAACGACAGCGTTTTGATTTTGCATTGGCGTCCCCCTAGCTTTACAAGGGCACCATATCCTTCCCTCTCTGGTTCTCTCTGTTGTTTTTTTCAAACAAAATTAACAAATCACATGCTGAGGCACATCTTTTCTTCTCTTTCACATTTTTTATTGATGACACGTCGAAAACGTGCATCGAGATAGATCCAATTTCATTATTATGGCTATGACGAACGAGAGAGAAAGAAATGGGGCACTGGCGTTTCTCAAATGAAGACTCACACCACGCATTGCGCATTTGCACCCCTATTTTGACTAATTAAACCTTATCACCAAATAAAAAAACAATTACTCCTCCAGTCTTAAATACTACCTCCGGTCCTGATTATAAGACCCTATTTGACTTTTTATTTGGTCCTAATTATAAGACCCCAATCCATTTTGTCTCTTATATTTATGCATTTTTTTCCAAGATAATCCTTCTAATAATGATAGCTCTAGCCAATATATTTAATTAGCAAGGATATTTTAGGAATGACAACACTTATTTGTTACAAATAACCAACTTAACTTACTTCCTTAATCTCCTCAAATAAGTCAACTGGGTCTTATAATTAGGACCGGAGGTAGTATAAGACCCTTATATACACTATATGAAGATCTTATTTTTGGGCCAGAGGAGTACTAATGAATGCCACTGGAAATACTAGTATTTTTGGCATTATATATATGTGTAACGCATGAATAGATTAGTACTCTCATATCCCTAATACAAAAGCATGATAATTAATTTGCAGATATTTATTTTAAAAATTAGGTAGTTAGTTAATTGTTAAAAATATGCTATTGGTTATAAAAAAAATGTATTGGTTTATCTAAGTTACCGTGTCTATATTAGAACTATCCTTCAATTATATTATTCTTAACATGCATAATTAAGCAATATAGATAGTTTGAGAAACAAGCCCCCCTATATATATTATATCCTTGGAAGAAATTGAAATATGACTCATCTCAATTCTTGAGAAAACATGAGGTTAAGATGAGCATTTGGTAATTTATTCTTGTACGTACAAGAACTTTGTTCGATATTTTAATTTTATAAAATAATTTTTGATTTTTCTAACTCTAATGCATTTAGTCTTAACTAATAATTTTTTTAAAATAAATACCACTGTGAAAAAATAAACTTAACATCTCAATGTTTATAAATCTTTTGTTAATATTTAAAATTTTAATATTAATATTAGATATTATTAGAATCAGACAACTAAACATTTTATAAAATTAAAAGAATAAACTTAACAATTTATAAAATCAAAGAAGAAAACAAAATGAAATTTTTATATAAAGGTAGGCATTCATTAGCAAAACATAAATTATTTTAAATTCCAGTAGCTATATATCTCTCGTTGTTCAACTTTTTCCACTCTTGGGTCAAAATTCAACAGGAACGGGCAGCGTTGCTGATTGAAACATTGAATAAACCAGCAGGAAAAAAGAACAATAAATAAATAAATACACACACACATAGTTGAGTTGATAATGGTACCTGGATATCAAGTGGCGCCAAGAAAGGCACGAAATCTGCAATATTGAAGGCTCCAACCAAATTCAGCGTCTCATGAACAAGCCCCTTCAGATCATACCTATCATCCCTGTTGTTTCCAAATATCATCTTATACATTATATCTTCTACAAGTCGCTCCACCTTCTCCGTCAGATCCACCACCTCACGCGCCGCCGCCCATTTCTCGATCGACTTCACCAGCTGTCCCAACTCCCTCCTTCTCAAGGGGGCAAACGACTCTACTTTCGATGCACTAAAAAGCTGCAAAGTACAGAGCTTCCTCATGTTACGCCAGTAAGGACCATATTCAGAGAAAGCCATCCCCTTGGAGCCATAAGAAAGGAACTCCGACGCTTGAGTCTTTGGCCGGCTCGCAAAGACGACGTCGTGCGTCTTCAGGAAAAGCTCGGCAGCTTCAGGGGAAGAGACGACAACAGCAGGGACCTGTCCGAGTCGCAAGGACATGATGGGTCCATAGCGCTTCGCGAGAGACTGAAGGGATCGGTGCGGGAGAGTACCCAGCTGGTGGAGGTTGCCGATCACCGGCCAGGCCGGTGGACCTGGCGGTTGTTTCTGGTCATGCTTAGGTCGTTTAAGGCACAGGGATAGGAACAGAGTTGGTACAAGGAAGAGAAGTGGCAGAAGAAGATGGGAAGGCAACATGTTTTTTTTATTGTTTGTCTGATGCGAGAGAGAGGAAATGAATTACATAGAATTAGAATTTACAAGGTGTTCTCCCCCAGTGAGTTGGTGGATGAAGAATTAAGCGAAGTCGTGTTCTACCCAAAAATACAAAATAAAGCTCAAGCGGGCGGATTAAAATATAAACGCCAATTTTGACCATGTAATGAATAAGAATGAAAAATAACACCACGCCCTCCATGAAGGACAGATGTTTTTTTGAAGCAAAGCAGAGTCAATTTTATTATGCTCACTAAACCATTCAAGAAAGCAGATAAATCTAACATACACCTTAGAAAAATAGAAGCAGTTTAGGTGAAATCTGAGCGGTTCATATCTAATTTCAACGATTCAAATTTAATTTTTTTATTTTTATTTGTTTAAAATAATTATTTTAATATGTATAGAATATAAAGTAAAATAATCTCTTAACTATCATGTTTTAAAATAATTTTTATTTACAAATAACTAATTAAAATTTTAAATCTAGACCATGTAATCCGATCTGGATAATCCAGATCTGATGAATTTAAACACAAAACTGATTTCAAAAAATAAAGACAAAAACAAATCGAGCTCGCTGGTGCTGTCATTGTGATGATGGGATTCCTCTGGTTCCATTAAAGTTCCTCTCTTCTGGCGATTGAGAGAAATATCAAAGCAGGGCGAAGGAGAGAGGGCTTCTTTCTTTCTTTACTTGATCCTAAGCTCAGTTGACGAAGAAGTATGCCTAGAATAAGTTAAATAAGTGGTAATTCTTAAATGCTGTTATCTCATGAAAATTGAACTGTCTTCAGGATTATGGAAATTTTAAAAATATTTTGAAACCAAATTGTAATTAAATTAGTCTATTATGCCTTAAGATCTCATTGCCATTATATTCCATATTAACATAACCACGTGTTGGTGAGAAAATTAAAAGATGGAATTTAACAAATTAGTTTGGATGGAATGGAATTAATTAATTAAGCCTCTCCCTGACCCATTTGGTGGAATGATTGACCCAAATTCTCCTGTAAAAATGAATGGGAGATATCAAAATTGTCTATTGCTACTCTTTCCAACCTTTTGTTTAATATACCTGACTCAACTGGTTTAATGACTAACAAATTCGAAAAAAATTTCCCCGTCACCAAAAAAACGTCCAGGGTTGGGAGATTGGGTTAGAACTTTCGTAAAGGCTCTGTTTGGAAGGAGACGTGACATTATTAAATGATTTTGCTACATAACTTTAATTTATACTTATCGTGTTTTATTTATAAGGCACTTATAGTATATTTCATACAAACTAAAAAATTCTCAATTAAAATACCACAACAATTAAAATACCAATCCTTTTCAATTTAATCCTATTTATATATATATTTTTTAAAAAATAGCTATCTACATTATAAATAAAGAATAATATAGTACAGTCATGCTAAAAATTTAATAAAAAAAAATTTATAAATAGAACAAAAAAAAAATTCTCTCTATACCTTATAAATAGGACTAAAGGATTACGGTCTTAATAACAACAAAGACTACATAGACGTATGACCAACCAAAAAAACTTGCACAAAGACTACATAGACGTATGACTAACCAAAAAAACTTGCACTTCTTACAATAACATGTCTTGCATTGATTAGGATTAGGGTGTACCCATTATTGAACTGAAAAGGCCTCATATTAGGATTCATCAGTTAATTAGTAAGCGATAGGATGGAAGAGCTTGCAAGGGATTGGCTCTTGGCATTGATAGTCCAAATTTCTCAGTCATATCCAACTCGTTAGGAGAGCTGTCATTTGCAAGTTCCCAATTAAAGCAGTGAACTAACTGTGCTAAAATAAGCTTAACAGTAATTAAACCCAATTGCAGACCAGGGCAGCCTCTTCGACCTGAACCAAATGGTAAGAATTGGAACTCATATCCTCGATAGTCCATATTGCCGTCCAAGAACCTCTCTGGCCAAAATTCTTCCACATTATCAGACCATATCTTAGGATCTCTTCCTATGGTCCATGAATTCACTATGATTCTTGTGTTCTTCCTTATGTCATACCCATTGATCTTGATGTCTTCCCTACACACACGAGGGACTAGTAAGGGTGCAACTGGGTATAGTCGCATAGTCTCTTTAATCACCATATCCAAGTAACTCAACCTTGGTAAATCAGCTTCCTCGACCATTTTACTTATTCCTACTTGGTTTTGTAGTTCGAGTTGGAGTTTTTTCATCACCCTTGGATTCCTTAAGATTTCCGAGAAAGCCCACAGAATGACAGTAGCTGAAGTCTCCACTGCACCGGCAATCGTATCCAGAAGCATGGCTTTGATGTTGGTTCGATCTATGACAAAGTTGTGGTGATCATTGTAATTAGTATCCATGCAAGAGAGTAGTATGTCCACAAAGTCCTTGTGTCGTCTATGCTGTTCTTCTGGTGCTGCCTCTTCATGCTCTCTAACAATGGTCTCCAATATCTCATCAACTTTCTTGCTTGTCTTCACCAAGCGTCTTGTAAAGCCCTAAATCAAAAGGGGTGCTTTAGCTTCCAAAAATTAATTATTATTATTGGTTAAATTACATTGTTTGTTTTTCACGCAAATTTTTTGAACTAGTTTTGGTACTCGTTACAGTTATGAATATCATAATACTTATCAATATCAAACATTCAAATATAATATGAACGGTCGAAATTTAATTTTTTGTATTTTTGTTTTTTAAAAATATTTTTCTTTAATAGGTAGATAATCCAAAATCAATGTAATCTTTAACTATAACTTTAAAAAAATGATTTTTTTTTTAAAAATTATCAGTTGAAAATTTTTAATTTAGACCATAAAACTATATCTAAATTGTGTAAATTCCACCGCAATGAACATTGAAACTGGTTATCAAATTTTCTTTGTTTTTTAGAAGCTTGAGCCTCTAACTTTCTATAATCTAATGCCGACAGGAATTAATGGTATACAGGGACGTGTGATTCCTGATGTGCAAAGAGATTTCTGGCCCTAAGGTCTATATTAATATTCATCAGTGTCTTTTGGATAACACACTTCTGCATTTTCTGACTATAGTTTTGGATCTCAAATGCTTACTTAGTAATTAAAATCACGTTTATGATTTGTTTTTCACCCAAACACCCCTTATACCCCTTAGAATAACATAATAAAGGGAAAACAAATTGCCCCTGGCCTACCATTAAAACTAACCACATGGCATGGTTTCAATTTGATTTTGGTGACGGTAAGGTGTGGCTTATTAAATTTTGCAGCTGAAAAGGCTTTGGCCCGCGCCCGCCCATACCAAAAACTAAGGACTGTTACGATACAGTACGCCACCAAACTCCATCCTTGGATTAAACTGTCATCTCGATTCTTAACAAAAACATAAATCATTTTAAATTTCCATATACCGATCTCACTCTCTGTTCAATTCTTACCACTGTTAGACCAAAATTTGAGAGGATATATATAGCTACACCATGGACAGATTTGCTGACTTAAACATTGAATAAATCAGAAGGAAAAAGAACAGTAAATATGCAGTTGAGTTGATAACGGTACCTGGATATCAAGTGGCGCCAAGAAAGGCACGAAATCTGCAATATTGAAGGCTCCAACCAAGTTCAGCGCTTCATGAATAAGACCCTTCAGATCAAACCTATCGTCCCTGGTGCTTCCAAATATCATTTTATACATTATATCTTCTACAAGCCGCCCCACCTTCTCCGTCAGATCCACCACCTCACGCGCCGCCGCGGATTTCCCAATAAACTTCACCGCCTGTCCCAACTCCTCCCTTCTTAAGGGAGCAAACATCTCCAATTTCGATGCGCTAAAAAGGTGCAAAGTACATAGCTTCCTCATGTTGCTCCAATAAGGGCCATAATCAGAGAAAGTCATTCCCTTGGAGCCATAAGAAAGGAACTCGGACGCCTGATTCTTTGGGCGGCTTGCAAAAACGACGTCGTGCGTCTTGAGGAAAAGCTCGGCAGCTTCAGGAGAAGAGACGACAAGCAGGGACTTGTCCGAGTCGCAAGGACATAATGGGTCCATAGCGCTTCGCGAGAGACTGAAGGGATCGATGCGGGAGAGCACCCAACTGGTGGAGGTTCCCAATAACCGGCCAGGCCAGTGGACCTGGCGGTTGCTTCCGGTCACCTTTAGCTGGTCTAAGGAACAGGGATAGGAAGAGAGCTGATAGAAGAAAGAGAAGTGGAAGAAGTTGAAGAAGGGAAGGGAAGGGTAAAGGGGAAGAAGGCAACATGTTTGAGTGTTTGTTGCAGAGAGAAAATCAGGAGCTCAATGCATTAAGTACTGGTTGGTGGGAAGTGAAGATTTAAAAGTTTAAGGTGTGATTAAAATCACAGCTCGCCTGCGTCGCCCCATGCTATCCATTCAGATCTGGGACCAAAAAAAAAAAAAGAAGATTGCCATAAATTGGCGCGGGGCCTCTCCTCACCTATTCCTTCGCATCCCATTTTCATCCTCTTCCCTGATCATGACCCTTCATTTCATCTACGGCCAAAAATAACCCATTTATCCAGCGACAGTGCGTGAACTCATGGAAATAAAAATAGGGAAGATCATTTGACTGATTTGCAAAATTTATCGATCGCATGTCCTCTAAGAGACAAAATGTTGTATATATAATTTGAGAATATATGGGGGGAGATATGAGATCATGGAATATATTTACACATGATCAACACAGAAACAAACATAAATTAACTTTGTACATAACACGATGTAAATACTACGTCTTATCTTGATTAAATAAGGTTGCAATCATTGTTCATTTCAGACATCAATTACCTATTTCATCCGCAAATAGCACTTGATTGACCACATTTTGATAACAAACTCCAAGGAATAATCTTTACTTCTTACTATATTTTTGCATGACACATGCGTATTCATCCAAGCAACCATGTGCGTGTCTATACACGTGTGCGTGTGTTTACATATACATATACATACATATATAAATGTATATAGACTTTCTTGTCGGTGTCATTTAATTATGGGAGAATAGAAACGGGAAGAAACACGGAAGTGAACAAAATAACTTACACGTTAAGCCATATGCTTTAAATTTTTGAAATAAATTAGATTTAACAGTTTCTTTAGACATATACTCCTCCAGTCCTTAATATAAGATCCATTTAACTAATTTGATTAGATTAAGAAAGTTAGGTAAGTTAGTTAATTAAAAGAAATGTGACACGTTTTTCCTAAAATACCATAATCATCTTTCTTAATACCCTCTCTTCTTCTTCTACTTGATTATGGTTGAAGGAGTATCCATAGGGGTAATTTAGAGAAAATTGATAAATATGATAAATGAGTCTTATATTTAGGACCAAAACTAACTTAATAATTGGGTCCTATATTAAGGACCGGAGGAGTACTTACATAACAGGCAAACTAACTTCCACTCATAGTTGACATATACCTAAATATACATGTAAACGATGTGTTGGAACAAATTTTTCTGATGAATTGTGTGGACAAACTTCATGATTTCAAGTCAGTGATTGAACCATTTAATTGTGCCAAATCAAATCATTCTCTCGTCTTTTTGAAATGGCGGCATTCTTCTATAATTATTGGTTAAATATTTCAACGACCTCGCCCATTTCTTGTTTTCTGGTTACTTGGTATAGAGCATTGAACAAAAAAGGTTTTATGCAGACGTACGTACGTTCAGAATAAAGATATCTCTAGTCTGATAATGGGAATGATAAAGGACTGTTACTTGCCCATGAAAAAATAATTAAAAAAAAAACACTTCTGGGAGACAAAAAAAGTTGTCATTTTTTTGGTTTTATATTTGAGGGAAAATAAAAATTAATATTTATCGTATTTTTTATTCAACACTTTGTCTTCTTTCCTAATTTTCAGCAAATTTTAATTGAAATTTCTGCCCCTACATATATAAATAGTCGAAAATTAGCCGCTAAAGTATCAAATGTGGTACTTGAGATTTCATTTCGATAACAAATCCTTGTAATGAAACATACTTGTTACCATGCATATACTGTTTGTAAGATCCCTATTCTTGTGTGTGTGTGTGTGTGTGTGTGTTTATGAAAGAACTTTCCTGCCACAGTTAAAACAGAAATGCCATTTTAGAATAGAAAAAACTTTCACGTTAGCCATAGATTTTAAACTATTGAAATGAATTACAATTTATTCCAATATATATTCTTCATATGACATGCATATAATTAAAACACAAGGGATACATAAGCCTTGTAATATGAGTCCTTATTATTTTCTAAAAATACAGAACTGGATCCATATGTTGAGCCAAAAGCATATAAAGTCGAAAACCTTGACCGCCATGACTAATGTGGACATTCTGTGCTCAATCTATAAGTTGGAACGGCTAACAAGTGCTTGGTTCTTGGGACTGTAAGGCCAAACTCTTCGTTCATGTCCAAGTCACTAGGACGCATGTTTAAAGGAAGCTCCCAATTAAAGCAATGCGCCAATTGAGCCACAGCAAGTTTAACTGTAGTCAGACCCATCTGAATTCCAGGACATGTTCTACGACCTGATCCCAATGATTTTGTTCCTCGACGATTCTGTTCATTCCAACTGCATTTTTAAGCTCGTTTTGGAGAGTTTTCATCACTCTTGGATTCCTAAAGAGCTCAGATAAAACCCAGTCAAGTGCAAAACTGGAAGTGTCAGTTGCGGCAAAAATCATGTCTATTAGAATGGCCCTGAGGTGAGGTCTATCAATCACATGGTTTTGTTCGTCCTGCAAATCTATGGGCTGATCATGCACCAAGGAAAGCATTGTGTTTATGAAGTCCTTGTGGTCTTTAGAGGCTTCTTCGTGCTCTCTCACTATCTTTTCCAGAACACCATCAAGCGCCTTATGGTTTCTCCTTAGTCTTCGTGTCAGACCCTGTCATACGGTAGAAAATATTGATCATGAAATTTAAAGTAGGAAGGAAAACCAATTATTATTCTCCTAGAGATTAATATCATTGAGCGATTAGAATTTGGATTGTATATTATTTTTTTCAGCAAGAAGAATTTGGACTTGATATGCGTCAGAAATGAGCTTGAACTCGTCCACGCACAGAGAACACACGAGTGTTATTTAAGGAAAAGAAAATTAACGATTTTCCATTGAAAAAGTAATGAATTAACGAATGTTGATGCAAGATGAGATATTATTATACTAGTTGGAGGAATAAGACATTGGCACGCACATAGCATATATACCTGGAGATCAAATACACCAAGCCAAGGAACAAAATCAACCAGATTAAATTGCCACGCCAAGATTAGTCCCTCCTTAATCAGCCCCTTTAAGTTAAGCCTGTCGTCCTTAGCACGTCCCAGTATGATCCTGTATATTATGTTTTCTATAACGTCCCACACCACCTCACTGAGATCGACGACCTCACGCGCCGCCGCAGCTCTCTCCAGTAACTTCACCATGGCTCCCAGTTCCTCCCTCCTCAGAGGACCGAATATCTCCACTCTTGACGCGCTTAGAAGATGGAGCGTGCACACTTTCCTCGCATATCTCCAATACGGACCATACTCTGCAAACACGAGTCCCTTGGTTCCTCTAGAAAGTGGATCCGAGGCTTGTATATGGGGTCGGGATGCGAAAACGGTGTCGTGAGTTTTGAGGAATAGCTTCGCGGCTTCAGGGGACGAAACAACAACGGCAGGAACTTGTCCCAACTTGAACGACATGATGGGGCCGTACTTTTGGGCGAGAGATTGAAGGCTGCGATAGGGCAGTTCTCCCAGCATGTGGAGGTTGCCGATGATCGGAAGGGACATTGGGCCTGGTGGTCGTTTTCGATTATCCTGACGTCGTTTTGTGATGAGTATGGAAGTGGTTAGAAGGAACGCGAATTTGAGAAAGAGGACGGCAGGAATCGCTAACGATGGAGGAAACATGTTTGATCGTTTGCTTTGGAGATGGAAGAGCCCTAATTAGTGCAAGAAAATGGGGGTTCGTGGGGTTTGGATTTTATAACAAACAGGAATTTATTGATTAATTATTATGGTATATAGATTTTTTCTTGGCCAAAATTATAGTGCTGCCCCGGTTCTTAATATATGACCTAATTGTTGAGTTGGTTTTGGTCCTAAATATAAAATCTATTTTTCAATATTACCCTTATCAATTTCTCTAAATTACCCTTATAGATACTCTCTCAACCATAATCAAGTAGAAGAGAGAGAGGAGGTATTAAAAAAGATGATTATGTTATTTTAGAAAAAATATGTCACATTTCTTATAATTAACTAACTTACCTAACTTCCTTAATTTAATCAAATGAGTTAAGTGGGTCTTATATTAAGAACCGGAGGAATATATAGATTAGCCAACTAACTTGAAAGCAATGAGGCGCTATGGAATTAATATCGGAATATCTGATATGGTTGAGGTTGAAATGTTAAATGAACAAAAAAGCCAAAAGATGTGTGCAAGTTGATTATAATCAAGGTTGTTTCAATTCTCATGAGTTTAATTATATACTTTTAATACCATTTTATTAATAAAGATAAACTTGGATCTAAATTCGAATCATAAACTCATAACAGTTTACTTTTATTAATAAAACAGTATTAAAAATATATAATTAAATAATTAAAATGTAAAAAATGACAATAGTTTTGTTTAAACAAATTTTAAATCCAAACCATTGAAATTCATAATTTATCATATTTAACAAAAGAAATTTTTATGAAATTCATATATAAAGTTACTAAACATAATCAAATCTAAAAATTTAGTATGAGTTTAAAAGGGAGTTAATATGATTTTATAAGCTAAAAATATAAAAAGGTTAAACCTGATGAGTAAATTTGTAAGTTCAGCTAGCACGAATTTGTTATAAAATGAAAACATGAAAATGTTGAATTCAGAGAGTCAATCAGCGAATTTGATAACAATAATTATAAAAAAATAAAACTTCATCTTAGCCGAAAGGCCAAGAAATTAAGGTAAGCGTGCGAGTTGGTAAATATGGGCAATATTTGGCAAGTAATAAATGTGTGGCTAAAATAAAACATCTGTGTGTGTGGTGGGGGGGGGGGGGTTGGGAACACCGGATAGGGTGGTGCGGAGATTCAACCTTGCGGTGCAGTGCTGCGCCCATTTGGATTCACAATAAACAAATGGATTTTAGATTATTGTTATTCTTATAACCAACATTGATTAGAAGTGATGTTAGTTAATGGTGAAAATTGGTAAAAAAATCCCTATTTAAAAATTTAATTGGCTAAAAAGACCTAAATTTGAGCACATGCAGGTATGATCTGTTAGTACAACATATCTTCTGTTGTATATAATATATCTTTTGTTGTGTGCAAATGATTTCCGTATTGATAATTGTTGCACATCATTGATGATATGTTGCATACAGCAAAAGATATGTTGCACTCACGAATCATAGTTGTACTTGCTCAAATTCAGGTCCTTTTAACCAATTAAATTTTCATCCAGGGATCTTTTTTACCAATTTCTCCTTAGTTAATTGTAATAGGTATGAATATTTTTTATAAGTAATTTTGAGAAATTTGATTATATATACTTGAATTTTATTAATCAGAATCACTTTGTGATATATAATTATTAGAAAGGTTTGGTAATAAAATTACCAAAAAGGATATGAATTTTATAAAATTGTTTACGTTTTCATATAATTATATTTAATAATAATTATTATGTATAATTTAACAATAAATGACTTGAATCTTTAAATATAATTTTCATTTAATGACATAATAATGATAATTTTTGTGAAATTGTCAATTTATTTTAAAGACATACGACAATTTCATTTTTAAAAAAAAAGAACATACAAATTCAACAATTGCACGCACTGTTAGATAAATATAAATATAAATAGTTAGGCCATATTTTTGGTAAGGATTCACAATTATCCATTTTATGATCAATTATGCCAAACCATATATAACGCACACAAAACATTAAGGAAACGTAATCCAACAAAATATTACAACCTCTAAGAAATATAATTTCAACTGGCCCTAAAATTCTAAGGTGGGTAAGATTGGAATTGAACGCAAATTTTCAACCTTAATCGTGATCAATATTTGCGGCTGAGAGAACGGAAAATTTGGAATAACATGAAAATTTTCTCTTTCCGGACGTGAAAAGCCACTGCAACTGTAATAATATGAGACATTTTTTTAACCATATTTTTCGTGAAAAGAAAACATAAAACATATTTTTAATACTTGTTTAATACAATAAAGATAAATGTAAAAAATTATTAATTTAAATCAGATTTGTAGACTTAGACTGTGTTCAGCATCGTGTTTTGTATTCATCTCAACCACCAAAGCCACTTTTTGGATTTTGAAATTGTTTTGGTTGACTTCTTTTGTGATGGAGTTCTTGGGTTTTATGAGCTTTTGAGCTGAACTTTGAGATATTTGGATGAATACCAAACTATAATTTTAAATATGTAGAGGAGTTTGTCTCGATTTATAAAAAAAAATACTTTTTAAAAACACTTTTATCACTTGTCAAACACCCCCTAGTCTTTTGTGCTTTTGGGGTAACACACGGTGTGTGGTGTAGGAGATTAAAAAAAAAGAAAGAGAAAATAGCAGACATTGGACATTAACAATTCTTTTTTTTTTTTGGCACTCACACATTATAACAGTTAAAAAATAAGTTGAGGATAATATTTTTTTAGTAAATACTGATCACAAATTATCGGAAAAAAAGTAAATACTGCACGTAAAATTGAAAAAAGAAAAAAAATAAAGCACATGCCATTTTTTTCATTTATTTACTTAGTGTTTAGATTTTTTTTTTTACAAAAAGGCATCTTTTTGTTTTTAGTAAATTGCTTAGAACTTACTCTATAGTTATGTAATATTATTTACTTAAAAAATTTTACATTTATATAGTTTCTAATTTATATATATTTTTATCCATCAAGTATAATTAATTAAGATAATTTTATTTTTAATAATTTTTTACTATCGTCATATTATAATATTACTTAATAAAATTTGTATACTTTTTAGTCATTTTATATCTAAACTTATTTTTTATTATTTATTCAAAAGTAATTTTTTTTATAAAAGCTAATTTAAACATAAATTACATCATTCTATCTGACTTTTGATTTTTTTGCAAAAATCAGATTGAGAAAAAATAACTTTTCCCCTTGATTATCCAAACACATGTCAAGGTTAGGAGTAGGCATTATTGCATCATATTCTTTTCACGGAGAACAATGTTAAAAAAATAGGTCTCATGTTGTTACTGTTGCTCTAGCAACGGTTAACAAGGTAATTCCCACCACCCTGAAGTTCTGAACGACTCCTTCTGCCATTCACGAGTGAAAAATAAGTGTCACAGTCAGTCTCGAATTGAGGGTTACTACTATTTTCAATTCATAAAATTTTATATTGTTTTGTTTTATATTTCTAAAATTTGATTTGATTTTAATTTTAATATCTAAAATTTTAACTTCTTTTTTTGTCCATGGAAAAAGGTTTTAGAAGCCAAAACTATTGATTTTAAATTTTCAACACAAGACCAAAATGAAGTTAAATTTAAGGAATTAAAATTAGCATTAATCCTAATGTTACAATTGAAAGACATTAATCTAGAAGCCTGCGTTTTTAAGTCAACTTGAAATAAATAAATGTTTAGTAATATTGTATTTACCTCACGCCGAGGGCCTCGCATAAATCCAGATTGTCCTGTCCGTGACCGTGCAGCCACTTTGTAACCGATAAGTAGATGCTATGTGATGAGCTTTAGATATTTAACTTTGTTTATTTTAAATGATTTTGTATGTGATTTCTCTTGCTACTAGTAAAATGAACTCTTTTTTGGCAAAAAAAAAAATTTGTATTGTGTAATATTAATATACTCGTCCTGTCTGTAGTGTGAGACCTAATCAACTAATTTGAGTAGATTAAAAATATTAATTGAATTATTTAATATGATATATTTTTTTCTAAAATACTGCAAGTATCTTTCTTAATTTCCTATCTCCTTCTCTTATTAATTATTGTTGGGAGGATAACAATTGACTTAATTTGATATAGAACCAATATCAACTCCTTGATTAGGCCATACATCAAGGACCGGAGGAGTAACATTTATTGTTAATAAAAATATTTTTGTTTCATAGACCGTAAAAATATCTTTTTCAAAGTAGCCAAACAAACACGTCGCATAGGCTGTAAGGAAGCGCACCAGATCATGGCAATACAGTAATTGAAAGGCAGCAACTTCAATATATATATTTGAAATAGTGGCATTCTTTTAATAATTAGTGATTATTATTTCAACTACCACATTTTGACTTTGGCCCATGCCTTAATTTCTTAACGTGACGCGATTAGAAAAAGTTCATAGTTAATGAGTGTGTGATTAGAAAATGTCCGAAGTTCTAATCAAGGGTTTAAATTAAAGATGAGACTGAACCGATTGGACAAGGAACCAGCTAGTTCTAATTTTAACCGTGCCATTTTTGTTTTCTTAAAAAAAGTTCACAATCATAATCATAATTACTTAAATCAGTAGGCCAAAATTGCAATAGTTCTAAAACAACCTCCAGGATTCAGTCCCGTTTGTCGGTTATTTTTTTTCTTTTTTTTTTCACAAGAATTTTTTTTTGAGCAGAACAAGAAAATTTATTGGGTAATGAATATTGCTGATAAGGCTTGGTACCATACCACAAGGGGAGTGACTCGCCATTGTGGAAATATCACCCAAAAAATATTGTGAAACTTGAAAGATCAATACAAAAAGGACGTATTTCATATTTTTCCACAATATTAAATACTCCTTCAGTCCTTAATATAGGACACAGTTATTGTTCTGAATATAAAATCCATTTCTCATATTTATCAATTTTTCCTAAACTATCCATGTGGATGCTCCCTCAACCATAATCAAGTAGAAAAGGGAGATGGGGTATTGAGAAAGATGATTATGGTATTTTAGGAAAAACGTATCACATTTCTTATAATTAACTAACTTACTTAACTTTCTTAATCTAATCAAATTAGTTAAATGAGTTTTATATTAAAAACCGGAGAAGCACTTCAAATCAAGTCACCGAAAATTTATGAGGGAAAGATACTATAAATCATATAGCTAATTCGTATGGTTAGTGGGTGAAGGGTTTGCATCACTTGGAAAAGGTGTTTAATGAATTAATTGTTATTGGCCTGAAAAAAATGGAAAGGAAGGGGAACTCTATTGTTTGTTATTAGGAGTGAAAATAGGCCAGGTCAGGCCAGGCTAGGGTTTACCCTTAATAAGCCCAACCTGTAGTGAGGCCCATTGGTCTAAGCCTGGCCTACGGCCTGTAAAAAGCCTTTTATTCGACATGAGCTTGGCCTAGCCTGTGGCCTGTTAAGAGGTCTTTTTTTAAAACAAATTTCAAACACACATAAATTAATTCAAAATTATAATAATTCAACCCAATTTATCTAAAATACAAACACAAATTATCAAATGAACACAATTTGTAAAACGTGTCTCCTTGGGCCCAAAAAAAATCAAATATGACAAATTATTAGAAAATATAATTTTACTCTGGTATAAAAATATCACTTCATCCCATCTCTAGTATAAAAATTAGTTGATAACTAAATCTAATTTAAAATATGAAATGTCCTTAATCCTTTTTATATTTTAAATTTATCATTTGTTCAAATTAATTTACTAACAAAATGATATTTGATCTCGTTGTTATACATAGTTGTTTAAAAAAACATGTTACATTTATTATAATTTATTTATTTAAATTAATTAAGCAACTATTATAATAAGAATTAGATTAAGCACACATATATACAATCTAAAACATAATAGGTCAATTCTATAAATATATATATTCTATATAAGATTAATATGAAAAACATGGATCAAATAAATAAATGATGCTTTTGTTTTTTTTTAATGCACTTATGTTTTCTTTCTCTGTTCAAATATGTGTCATTATACATACATCAATTATTTTTATTATAGAGAATGGAAATAAAATGAAATATGCAATAATCTCTGGATAGCATGTTTATGTGGGTGGAATTTTCTCAATTAACCAATCAGAATAGAAGATTCCCTCTTGTCTATTTACAGTTTTAACCTAAAAAAAAAAAAGATAACAGGCCCAGGCCGCCTAATAGGTCTAATAGGCATATTATCAGGTCTAAGCCTAGCCTGATAAAGTAAACAAGCTTTTTTACCAGCTTGGGCCTGTTCTGATATCTAAATAGGCCAAGTCACAGGCCCCTGACAGGCCACTTGACCTATTTTCACCTGTATTTGTTTTGAAGGTTTTTGGAGGTTAAAAATGAATTTATATATCATCAATTTTTCTACTGAAGAAGGGGCAAAAACGCGTGCTTCTTCGACCATATAACGGCTTGAAGATAACTGTATTGTGGCTCAGTACAAACTTCCCTTGGGAGAGAATAAAAACTTAAGAAGAAACATATCATTTAAGTATCAACAAACTTACATGCTAACCCATATACTATCTCGAATCCTAATTATAAGACCTTATTTATAATTATAAGATCCTGTTTATAGTCTCCAAATAAAGTTTTATAATTAGGATAAGAGGTAGTAATATTTTTAGGAAAAGAAACATTTTTTATCTTATTGACAGTGTCACCATATACTTCATTTATGTATCTTGCACAGAACAGTCCACATTGCCCATTTAACGTTCTTGTACGACTAGCCCTATCATTATCTAATTATGGCAACGATAAGTTGGAATAGCCAGTAAGGGCTTAGTTCTTGGGATTGTGAGACCAAACTTTTCGTTCATGTCCAAGTCACCGGGACGAACGCCACGAGGAAGCTCCCAATTAAAGCAATGCACCAGTTGAGCTACAACTAATTTAACTGTAGTTAGACCCAACTGGCTCCCAGCGCATCCTCTTCAACCTGAGCCAAATGGTAATAGCTGGAAATCATGCCCTCGAACATCTATATTGCTATCGACAAATCTTTCTGGATAGAACATATGAGCATTGTAAGACCAAACCTTAGGATCACGTCCTATGGCCCATACATTTACTAAGATCCTTGTCTTTTTTCTTATGCAATATCCATTGACTATGACATCATCCTTCATACTTTCTCGAGGGATTAAGAAAGGTCCAGGTGGATGTAGTCTGAGAGTCTCCTTAATGACCTTGTCCAAATAACTTAAGCTTGCTAAATCAACTTCTTCCACCATTCTGTTCATTCCAACTACTTCTTGCAGTTCATTTTGGAGATCTTTCATGACTCTTGGATCCCTCAAGAGTTCAGACAGAGCCCATTCAATTACAACAGAAGAAGTATCAGTTGCCGCAAGGATCATATCTAATAAAAGAGCCGTGAGGTTAGGCCTATCAATGGTGTGGTCTTGATCATCGTGCAGCAAATCCATGGGTTGATGCAGCAAAGAAAGCAATATGGAGATGAAATCGTTATGGTGCTGTAAATGTGGTTCTGTAAGTGCAAGTTCATGCTCAGCGATTATCTTCTCCAATGCATCGTCAAGCGCCTTTCTGTTTCTCCTCAACTTTCTTGTCAATCCCTACCAAACATTAGTTGAATAGCTCCTTAACTGATTTGAGTGTAACACTAAATACATATTTTTCTCCTTCATATATTTTTTGTGTAACAACTTCAATTAAAAGAATATTCAAAAATTTCCTGATCCATCTTTTTATCTGCAGGTTCTTATTCAATGATCTACTTGTGGCGCGCGCGCGCGCACATATACAGCATTCTTTTATAATTAAGTCATCAATGAAAAATATAACAATCATATTATCTTACCTTCTTTCTTTTTTTTGCCAGGAAACACATTACCTTAACTCTCTTCCGCAATAAAAATATGATTTTCTTGAAAAGTATCCAAACAAAAGATGATATTATTAGTTTGTAAGATAACCCTAATTTTCGGTTCATATATGATTAATTTTGACATGCACAACTGTGGTTGGTCTTGAATTCAAGATTAATTTCAGCACGCATATATATGTTTGGATTTTTTTCCCGAAAAAGACCATAATTTTGACTCTTATAATTACTAAATCAAACAATTTTATGCCAATAGATTATCAAATATTAATATTAAGCAAAATTCTCTCTTTTGCGCAAGGCATATATACCTGAAGATCAAACGCAGCAAGCCAAGGGATATAATCAGCAATGTTAAACTGTCCCACCAAGTTCAGAACCTCGTTCATCAGCCCTCGCAACTGAAACCTATCATCCTTACGACGTCCCAGCACCATCCTATACATCATGTTCTCCAAAAGCTCCCCCACCTTCTCACTAACATCCACAACTTCTCCGGCCGCCCTCTCCAGCTTCTTCACCGTCGCTCCCGCCTCCTCCTTCCTCAGAGTAGCGAACATCTCCACTCTTGACGCGCTTAGAAGATGAAGGGTACACAATTTCCTCACGTATCTCCAGTATGGACCATACTCTGCAAACGCCACTCCCCTCACTCCCTTCTTGAACGGATCTGTCGATTGTACTTTGGGTCGAGATGCAAAAACGGCGTCGTGCGTCTTCAGGATTTGCTCCGCAGCTTCAGGGGACGAAACGACGACCGCAGGAACTTGTCCCAGCTTCAACGACATCATCGGACCGTATATTTTGGCCAGCGATTGAAGGCTGCGGTGTGGCCGTTCGCCCAACAAGTGAAGGTTGCCGATGATTGGTAGGGACGGTGGTCCTGGTGGTCGTTTCCGATCATCTTGTTGTAGTCTTGTGAAGAGCATGGAAGTGGATAGAATGAACATGAATGTAAGGATGAAGAGGATAGCAGGAGTGGTTAATGTTAGAGGAAACATGTTTGATTCTTTCCTCAGATACAAAAAAGAAAGTTATGAGCTTTTTACTGGAAAGTGGAGACGTAGGTAAGAGATTTCAATGGCTAATGTAGTAAAATAAATAAATAAATAAAGGTTAAATAATTCATTTTAGGTATTATTTTTTATTTTTTAAAATGGCTCTTGCATTTATTGTAAAGGTATAAATTTATACCTTGCCGGAAAAAAGGAATTAGCAGCCAACTTAAAATTTATTTATAATGCCAACTTTCGAGAGTGCTTCAAGAGGCAATGTTATGAATATATACACACTAGATTTATATCTCACGCAATGCACGGGATGTTTTAGTATGTGAAAGGTAAAGTTAAATAGAAATATTAAAATTTAAAACAGACGAGTATATTATTTAATTATAGATGATTTTCTTCGATTTTAAAAGCCATAAGAACCTCTCCTGGAATCCATAGTTATAAAGCACAAACATTCCTTTTATTTTTAACATTTTATTTCCATCCACTACCCATTCGTTATTTTATGATTAAGTCATATGTGGTGGATCAAAATACCCCTCCTGAGACATAGATGCTAGGTTACAAAATTGATAATACATCCAGTCCTAATTATAAAACCTCGTTTATAGTCTACAAACAAAATCTTATAAATAGGACCAGAAGTAGTATTAAATAATAATAATTTCATAATCAACTAAATGATTTTTGGTGCACGGAATTGCAGAAATTGTCTCAACCACACACCAAGCGGTAGCTAGTCTGCTTTTGTTTGTGAAATATATAGATTCATTTGATTTGTTGGCTGGCCAAAGGAAAAATCCCTTTTATTTGAAAACGTCCATGGAAGAGAAATAAACATAACTCGTCTCAGCAATTCACCTTCAGAGTACCGTCATCTGAAACATCGAAGAGTATTAAAAATGAGTTGTGCCTTTCACTCCAAAACAAAAAAAGAGATGTGCCTCTTTGTATTGATCCAAGTGAGTTAACATTAACAACTAATAAGAGTGAATTTATTCAATTTAAAACGCGAACTTCTAATTCCAGTATAAATGATAGGACTCTAAATTACATTATTGAATTAAAGTAAAATAGTATAACAGTCTCTCTCTCTGTCTCACACACAGAGTCTCTTACACGTACATGGAACAATAGACTTGGCGCACACACTAAAATAACTTCAAAAAAGGCTTCTTACCCTATTTACATATGTAAACGATAAGTTGGAACTGCTAGCAAATGCTTGGCTCTTGGAATTGGGAGACCAAACTCTTCATTCATGTGACAAGTCACTGGGAGACATACCATAAGGAAGTTCCCAAGAAAAGCAATGAACCAATTGAGCTAAAACAAATTTAACACTAGTCATACCCAAGTTCATGCCAGGACAACCTCTGCGACCTGAGCCAAATGGTAACAGTTGAAAATCATGTCCTCGAACGTCAATATTGCTGTCAACAAATCTCTCAGGATGGAACATATGCGCATTTTCAGACCAAACCTTAGGATCACGTCCTATGGCCCACACATTTACAATTACCCTTGTCTTTTTCCTTATATAGCACCCGATGATTGTAATATCCTCCATACTCTCTCGAGGGACAAGTAAAGGTGCAACTGGATATAGTCTAAGAGTCTCTTTGATTACTATATCTAAATAACTTAACTTTGCTAAATCAGACTCTTCCACCATTCTCGTCATTCCAACAACATTTTGTAGCTCATTTTGAAGACTTTTCATCACTCTTGGATGCCTCAAAAGTTCGGATAAAGCCCACTCAATTACAACAATAGAAGTGTCAGTTGCCCCTCCAACCATATCTGATAACATAGCCTTGATGTTGGCTTTATCTATCACATGGTTCTGGTCGTCCTGTAGATCCACAGGTTGGCGCATCAAGGAAAGCAATATGTGTATGAAGTCGTTATGGTGTTGTAAATTTTGTTCTTTTGAAGTGTTTTCATGCTCCATCACTATCCTGTCCAACACATCCTCGAGCGCCTTGTTGTTTCTCTTTAACTTTCGTGTCAAGCCCTGGCAACATCAATTAAATAGCTCACTATATATGAAGTAAAACACCAATCTGAAAAGTCTAGATATGATCTGGACAGTCCAGACCTCATTTTCTTTTTATTTTAATAGGTATCGAATCTAAAATAAAGATAATATGTTAATTATCATTTTTCAAAAATATTTTTATTTAAAATAATTAATGAAAAATTTTAAATTTAGACCATCCAAATCTGATAAACGCCAATTAAATATTTATTTTTTTAAAGTTCATACTATATATGTTTAATTTCTCTCTAGAAACACAAGGAAAAATATTTAAAAACAATCAATGCTCGAGGCGAAAAGATTATAGGCACATAACATACCTGGAGATCAAATACACCGAGCCAAGGGACATAATCAGCGAGATTAAATGCTCCCACCAAGCTCATTGCCTCCTTAATCAGCCCTTTTAGGTTAAACCTATCGTCCTTGGCGCGTCCCAGGACCATCCGGTAAATTATGTTCTCTATAGGCTCCCCCACCATCTCACTAATATCAACAACCTCACGCGCCGCCGCGGCTCTCTCTAGGGACTTCAACGTCACTCCCACCTCCTCCTTTCTCAAAGGTGCAAACATCTCCACTCTTGATGCGCTTAGAAGGTGAATGGTGCACAGTTTCCTCACATGTCTCCAGTACGGACCATACTCGGCAAACACCACTCCCTTGTTGGCTCCTTTAGAAAACGGATCCGCCGCCCGTATTTTGGGTCGGGTCGCAAAAACAGTGTCATGAGTCTTGAGGAATTGAACGGCAGCTTCAGGGGACGAAACGACAATCGCTGGAACTTGTCCCAACTTCAACGACATGATGGGACCCTATTTTTGGGCCAGAGATTGAAGGCTACGGTGTGGTCGTTTACCCAACATGTGGAGGTTACCAATGATTGGGAGGGGCGGTGGCCCCTGTGGTTGGTTCTGACCATCTTTGTGTCGTTTTGGGAAGAGGATATTAGTGGATAGGACCAATATCAATGTCAACAAAAGGATCGCAGGAACCGCTAGTGTTGAAGGAAACATGTCTCGTTGTTTACCTTCGGAAACCGATCAAAGAGGGAATAAATTTTGTGCTTATGGTGGATAGTGGCGGATTGAATGCTAATATATATGTGAAATAGGTAGGATCCTGTTCCTATGACGTGATCGGCAAGATAATACGTAAATAGATAGAAACGAACAAAGACCTAAGAAATTTTATAAAAAAAAAAAAAAGTGTCAAACCCTCGAGAAAGAGAATCCAAACTCATCAACCTCTTTCGTATATATAAAATTGTGAGCTTTTGTCTCCCGATAAATGGATATGGACATTTGTTGAGTTCACACTACATATATTATATCCAAGCATCGTCATCTTCCTCGTTCCCAGTAATTTTTTGACCAGATTGCTGTTGAATTGAAGGAAGCTCTTCCATGGACATAGTCCTCTACTTCTTGCCCAAGGATAAATTAAATTCTTGGTGTCCAAAATCCACACTTGGTGCTCAAGAAAGATGGAAACTTCCATGGAGCCTGCGTCAATTACCATCCATGAAGCTCCATTGCCATCATCAGATGGCTAAGGCAATATAATTCAGTAATTTAATTATTGGGAGCTACACATCATCACCAAATGATAAAATCAGAGCTTAATTAGAAGCATCGCCTCATAAGAATAATAATCTTCACCGGACTATTATGAATCGAATTTATAATAACAATCTTATGAATTACTCGTAACTTTTAAAATTACTATCAAACATTAGGGTTATAAGATAATATGTGTGTATTGGCGCGGCACATGCACGGACCGTCACAAGTTATGGCATATTTAATTTAAACTTTGTTTTGTTTCTTAAATTTAGATTTAAATTTCTGCTTCCACTGGAATACCCGAAATTGTGCCTCTGATTAGTGTCAACTTGATCATACTTCATAACAAATTACTAAATCGTTTGAAGGAAATACCTTTATTTGTAATATACTATTTGTAAAATCCATATACTTATACATATCATGGTTTATATATATATATTTGCTATACTAAAAGTTTATATGAGTTGGGTCTTAGAGGCTTACCAGGACCAAGGTATACCTTGAAGCTCAGAAAGCACTTATTTGATGCCCACCAATGCGGTCCTTACATTGGCAACGGGATTCACATTCACGATCTTATAGGTTATGAGCAAACTTTTGACCAATTAAGCCAACTATTGTTGGTAGTTTATATACACATATATATAGTTTATTTCTGACTGCTTGGGTAAAATAAAAACAAGGGGAGAGAAACAATTATATATAGACTATAGAAAGTCTTACACGTTAAGCTATATATATTTGACATTATTGAAATAAATTTCAACACACACACAAGCACAGTACATTCTTTATGTGATTTACATAAATTAAAACAACACACATATACAATAGAACGCATCAAGTTAAACTAAAAAAGTGATCGACGGAAAAGTATGAAGAATCTTGCTAATATAAAAATACCCACATAATTCCTCAAACGATAGGCCTTGTAATCTGAGCCTTTATTTTCAGAGAAGGAGCACTGGATTCATAACTAAAGGCATAGCGTAAAACCCTAGACCTTGATGATCAGTTTGAATACTCCATATCTAATCTACAAGTTGGAACAACCCGCAAGTGCTTCGTTCTTCGGACTATGAGGCCAAACTTTTCATTCATATCCAAGTCATGGACACACGCCACAAGGAAGCTCCCAACTAAAGCAATGCACCAATTGAGCTACAACTAACTTAACTGTGGTCATATCCATTTGAAGTCCAGGACATCTTCTATGACCTGAACCAAATGGTAAAAATTGATAATTATGCCCATGAATATCTATATTGTTATCAATGAACCTTTCTGGATAGAACATATATGCATCATCGGACCATAACTTAGGATCTCGTCCGATAGCCCATGCACTCATCATGATCCTGGCCTTTTTTCTTATGCAATATCCATTAACTATGACATCCTTCATACTTTCTCGAGGGATAAGTAAAGGAGCATGTGGATGTAATCTAAGAGTCTCCTTAATGACCATATCTAACACTATAAAAAAAAAGACTTTAGGCGATGACTTTTGACGGCAACAAAAAAAGTCGCCGCTGAAAGTTCACTTTCAGCGGCAACACCAAAAAGTTGCCGTTGAAACTAAGACTTTCAGTGGCAACGAAAATGTCATCGCTGAAAGTTTGCTGCTAAAATTAAGACTTTCAGTGGTGACTTTTTTTGTCACCACTGAAAGTGTAATATAATATTATATATTTTATTTTATAATATCAATAAACAAATTCAACCTGGCTTAGCGGCAAGAAGATTGGACACGAAAGGTGGTCACGAGTTCAAACCTTGAAGAAGACACATTTAAGGTGAAAATATTTGAACGATGACGTGGTGGGGAGGAGTGATGTGGCAATGACGTGGAGGTGGCTAGTGATGATGTGGCGGTCGGCGGTGATGACGTGGCAGCTGGCAACGATGACATTGTGCCGTGGTGATGACGTGGCGTTGGTAAAGCCAATTCTTCTTAGGCATTACTTTTAGCGGCGACAAAAAAGTCGCCGTTGAACATCCCTTTCGGCGACTTTTATACTTTGAACGGCGACTTTTGTCGCCGTTGAAAGTCAATTTTTTTGTAGTGTAAGTAACTTAACTCTTCTAAATCAGCCTCATCCACCATTTTGTTCATTCCAGCCACATTTTGTAGCTCATTTTGGAGACTTTTAATCACTCTTGGATGCCTCAAGAGTTCAGATAGGGCCCAGTCAACCACAATGACAGAAGCGTCAGTTGCGGCAAAAATCATATCTGCTAAGATAGCCTTGAGGTGGTCTCTATCAATAACACTGTTTTGATCGTCATACAAATCCATAGGTTGACGTATCAAGGAAAGCATTATGTGTACGAAGTCGACGTGATTCTGGCCATTTTGTTCTCTTGTAGCTTGTTCATGCTCTCTGACTATTTTTTCCAACACATCGTCCAGTGCCGTAACGTTTCTCTTTACTTTTCGTGTCAAACCCCATCATACATTAGTCAAATAGGTCATTCGATCCAGAGTTTCACACACAGCCACACACACATCTATATATGAATGTTTTCGCCAGCTGTTAGTCATAAACACGCCGCTTTATCTGTATAACGTTAGAGGGGCATCGAAGAAACTATTTATTGTCAAAGAAAAATGGAAGGAAATCCAATTATCGTGCACTTAAAATGATCGACTACTAGCACAAAATTAAAGCAAATTCTTTAATTTAATAAGTCATCAATGAAAGTTAACAATGTAAGTTGAAGTAAGATGTCCTTCACAAATATTCCACGCCTGCTAGCATTAAGAAGAAAATTGGGAGCCATTATTCTTGATGTTATTTTTTATGTAGGCAAATCTTTAAGCTTAAACAAGCCTTTTTATTCCTCTGTCTGAATGTAGAGAAAAGTAGGGGAAGAGAAAATTATGAGAAACGTAAGACAAAATAGAAGAGAAAAGCAACAAGCGAGATACTGTATACAGTATACCTAGCCACGGGACATAATCAACCAGATTAAACTGTCCTGCTAAGCTCAGTGCCTCCTGAACAAGCCCTTTTAAGTTAAACCTATCATCCTTAGCACATCCCACGATCATCCTGTTAATTTTATTTAGTTTTATTTAGTTTGCGCAGTTTAATTTTCTTAAACGAACAAGCAACATGAGAGAAAATGAACATAACATATCTATATATCGTCACTTGTATGCGTTGCATATAAAAATGAAATGAAAGAAAATGAGTCTTTTATGTATGATGTTATTTTATTTTATTTTTTTGTAAAATACAAATTTCAACCTAAGACTATTTGGTCTAGTAGCACAAGATGTGCTCTTGGTGGCAACGGGTCTAGAGTTTGATTCCAACTATTGATCAGACTCTATGTGTCACATCCAACATTATGGTAATTAGAGATAAGAAATATTCTCAAATTATTGAGGATTAAAAATGATAAGGAAAATTCAAAGGATTTTGGTAGAAAATAATTACAGCAATTTTCCAAGCCAATTATAGGAAATTGACTAATTAAGGAAAATTGGTCAAATGTAAATAAGGAAAAATACTTCCAAACCTTGGAAAATTAAGGAAAAATGAGGATAATATATTTTGAGAGTTATATGAAATTATAAAGTTGGTTTTATGACCAAATTACCCTTAGAAAAATTATGAGAGAATTAAAGGGTGATTTAGGCTAATTAAGGGATTTTATTTGGAAAATTCCAAATAAATATTTTTTTAAGGGGAATAAAGCTCCAAGAAAATTCCTATGAGATCCCAAGGAATTATGAAATTAAATGAAGAGCCTCAAGTATCCAAGATTTTTCCAAATAATGATAAAAAGTGGAAAAATCCCTAAAGAGAAAGAAATTAATTTTCCTTTTTATTTAAATATTAGGAAATTAATTTTGAGACAAAGAGGGCAATTTGGAAAGATAATAATGAGGAAAATAAATTGAGGATCTAACAGAAAATAATTACAGAGGCTAAGCTACTGTAATTATAGAAAAGAATTTAAACTCAAAGCCTAAAGTATACTGATAAAGCAAGATTGGTGTCTTGCAAATCCAAGGGATCCTATTAAGCCATGTGTCAAGCTCTTGAAGGAGAAGATTTGAATTAGCCAAGTGTCATTCCATAAATGGAGAGGATCTTGACTTTAGTAATTAATTTCATTTGGAATTATGTTAATTAAGAAAGAGGAATCAAGACTTAGTAGGGTAATGACACTTGGACTATCATTAAAGAAGGTGGTTGGGATATTTTGAAGCATTAATCAAGCTCTTCTCTCCCCATTTTCAGATGTTCAATTCGTCCAAGGGAGAAAAAAAGGGAAAAAGAGAGAGTTTGAGAGAAAACAAGAAGAAAGGAAGCACCTTTGGTCATTCAAGCAAGCTTTCAAGGTTAGATCTTGGTTCTAGAGGTGCTCTTACTTTGTTTTCTTTCCTTTTTATGGTTAAAAATCTGTCTCCTCCCTCTCTTGATGTTGACTGAACTGATTAATAAAAAGGGGAAAGAAGTTTTGATCATTACACTTGCTAAGACACAACAACACAAGCTAGATCCTAGTGTTTGCAAGTAAGTTTAAGTTGTTTTAAAGCATTTTTCATGGTTGTTTTCTTGAGCTTCCATTTTGGTCAAGTGAGGAACTGAACCCTAGGATGAGTTTTTCATTGTTTTAAGGCTTTCATGATGCTTAAAATGAGGAATGGTGTAGGGTAGACTAAAAGGAACAAGTGTTGGAAGCTTTAAAGCAAAGTTGTGATTTTTGGTTGAAAATCCCTAGTGGTTCAGTCAAAATGAAACTGAAGAAGGCCATTTTATTTTGCTAGATCTGAGCATATATTTGAGATCTACATGAAAAACCATGTAGGGTTAGGTCAAGGTGTGATTTTTAGGGTTAAAGAGAACCAAGTCTAAAAGTAGTGAACAAAGGAGGAAGCTTTATGGTTCAAGAGTTGTTTTGTTTTGTGTTCTTGCTCTTTCATGGTTGAATAATGATTATGGCTGCCCTTTTTGTTGGATCACATGGTTAGGGTTTGATATTTGTCAAGGGAAAGAGGAGAAGGAAGAAAAGCTAAGACTTTTAGAGCAAGGTAGTAAGTTAAACCTAGCTACTACCACTAACTAGCATTGTTGATTATTGTATGGTTAATTACTATTATTGTGGTTGAGCTTTCTTGATTGTTATATGGCTGCTCTTTATAGTATCTTGCTTTGGCCTTTGCATGTTTGAGTTTGCCAAATGATAAGCATGTTAGTTCACCAATAGTAGCTAATATGATCATGCATAATAATGATGCTTGCTTGGTGCTATAATTGGTTAATTTGCTACTGGGATTTTCAAAAATATCATCCCCCAAAAATAATGTAACATTTTAGGGCCTGAATCCTCCAAGGGAAAGCTGTAGATTGAAGGCTAATATGTGGGGTTTAGCCACAAAATTCGTGAGCTCATTTTGGTTATGTAAATATTAAACTAACAGTGCTTGAAGCACACTGACCCTGACTGGTTCACGCAACTTTTTGATTATGCTCCCGAATGTGTTTAATCCTGAAATTTGGTATGGTGAAATATAACTTCCTGAGCTTCAATTTGATAGCTAATACGTTAAAAATAGCCCAGTATAAGATTTATAATGATTTTTCAAAGTTAATGGTCAGAATCTGGGAATCAGGGTTTTTGGCAAATGGACAGTGTTGCTTTTCTCAAAAACCTGACACTTTCTCATAAGGAATTGGATGATGAGATTATTTTTTCTTGAAAGAGGACTCAAAGAGCCTTAAGTAGAATTTTGAATTACCCCAATTGGATTTTTGTAGAATAAGTTATGAATTTTTGAAGTTGGGCCAGAAAAACTAGATTTTTATCAGATGAACAGTAAAAATCTGAAAATTAACGTTTTTATAGAGAAAAGTGAGCCCAAGACCATCCAATGTGGTCTAAAATGATTTTGAAAGGAACCCAAGTCAATATAATAGTAAGGTGTGACACTATGAGCATCAATATAATGTGGTTGTTGTGTTCTTCATTCATTGTTAAGAAAAAATTAATAATAATTTATGTAACAACTATTAAAAAATATGGAAGGAAAGACCCAATCATAACGCAAATTACATAATCTTAAACAGTTCAGGTTATAAAGAAAATTACACTAACATGATTAAGCACAACAATCACTCTGCTAGGCAATACGATGGAAGAGCTACTAAGTGATTAGCTCTTGGAATCAATAGTCCAAATTTCTCAGTCATATCCACTTCATCAGGAGAAACGCCTTGTGGAAGTTCTCAATTAAAGTAATGCATTAATTGTGCTATAACCAGCTTAACAGTAATTAACCTTAATTGCATGCCAAGGCATCCTCTTCAACCTAGACCAAATGGTATCAGTTGGAATTCTTTTCCTCAGAGATCTACATTGCTATTTAGGAACCTCTCTAGATAAAAGGCTTCCACATTATCTGACCATATCTTAGGATCCCGTCCTATTGCCCACACATTCACAATCACTCGTGACTTGTTCCTTATATAATATCCATTGATAGTTATATCCTCGGTGCTGGCTCGAGGGAGCAGCAATGGCGCAACAGGATGTAGTCTCAAAGTCTCTTTGACCACCATGTCCAAGTAAGTCAACCTCGGCAACCAAATTGCTTTTTCCTACTAGGTTTTCCAGCTCATGTTGGAGTTTTTTCATTACTCTGGGATTCTTCAAGAGTTCTGAGAAAACCCAGAGACTAACAGTGACAGAAGTGTCTATTGCACCAGAAAGCAAGTCCAAAAGTATGGCCTTGATATTGGTTTGATCTTTGACTGGATTTTGTTCATCGTCGTGAGAATCCTTCAAGCAAGAGATCAAAGTAATATGTCTACGATGTCCTTGTGTTGCATTTTCTACAGTACTGCTTGTGCCTCTTTATGCTCTTTGATGATCATTTCTAACATTTTGTCAATTTCCTTGCCATTCGTCTTTAAGCATTTTGTAAAAGCCTCGATCAGTAATACTTCGTTAATATGAGTACCAGTAACAAATTTTGTAGGATTAATGTAAACTATGTTATATATATTATAAAATTTTGTACAAAATTATACTCTTCCGGTCCTTAATATAGAACCCAATTGTTGAGTTGGTTTTGGTCCTAAATATAAAACTCATTTATCATATTTATCAATTTTCTCTAAATTATACCTATGGATACTCCCTCAACCATAATCAAGTAGAAGAGGGAGATGTGGTATTAAGAAAGATAATTATGGTGTTTTAGAAAAAACATGTTGTAACATCCTAATTTTCATATATCTAATATGTAAACAAATTTTTATAGAATAGGTAGAGGTTAAATATACATATATGTAATTAAAATAATTCTGATTTTATGTGTGTGTGTGTGTGTGTGAGAGAGAGAGAGAGAGAGAGAAAATGAATAAAATATCGATGTTAAGAAGTTCCACATTGATTAAATGATAGGAAGTGGATAAAATAACAATGTTAAGAAGTTCTACATCGACTAAATAATGGGAAGAGGAAGCTCTAGGAGCCTATATATAGGTGGTAGTAGGAAAGAGTTAAAGATGAACCAAATAATTTTCGCACAAAACTGAAATAGTCTCAGTAAAGTGCTGTTTACGGGTCTGTAAACCGTTGGATCGGGCTGAAATTTGGTCAGCTGATCCTAGACTTCAAACTTGTTGGTTTCAATGGTTGGATCGTCAATTCAATGTTTAAGTTACAAGTTTTTAGGTATGTTTTTCATTTATATCTTTTGGATTTAGCAGATAGAGTTCTGAATAGTAAATTAGCATTTTAAAGTTCATTCACCGTTAGATTGAGCTATAATTTGAAGGATAGTATCATGATAGATAGGAAATTGAATTCAACGGTTAGATTAAGGGTTTAACTTTTGTAGTGAGAATAACCTGGCTCTGATACCAAAAATAAAATAACCTTCCTAAATAAACAGATAAACTTAACTTTTTCATAGTAACTTTAAGAAATAACTTTTTATAACCAAACCATGCTAAATACAAACTCAAATTATATCACAATCATCTACCCTAACTAATTATATAATATTATTATCCGTGATAGATAAGAGCAGCACCCAATCATACATCTTATTACAGATAAAAGAACTTTTCTTAACTCACTCAAATACAAACTATATAAGAAAGGATCAATCTCATCTAATATGATTATAAAACAACATATAATATAGCTCATAAATCATAATATTAAGAATTAAATCTTAATTCATACTTTTTAATAAATTCATAAACAAATCACAAGCGAATATGCGATCCTAGGCCTCTGGCCACCTATCAGCACACATACCACAATAGTACACTCAAAGGACATAAGAAATATTAATGCATGAATCAATTAAAAGCAATTTATCCTAAGGTGGCAATATACAGGATACAACATAGCTCATAAATCGAGGAGACGCTACAAGTTGCTAATGTAGCTTTACTCCTCCTGAGCCTTCCCTGACGTCCCTCCCTTAAAGCTTTCACTTGAAAAATGTTAAACAATAGGGATGAGACAATGTCTCAATAACTAAATCCCTACCTATCACACACACTAGCATGGGCTAGCGAGGTGTCAGGTGGGATACACAGAGTTAATAATAGTCAATAGACACTTATCTAACAGTTGAACTCACAATAACCATACAGGTCAAATGTATCTGGCAATCTCATGCAAATGATGATTTCAAAAAAGATAACATACTTTTCATTTATTCAAAAGATATAAACATAATGAAGATACCATGTCATATGAAATCTATGAACTCAAATTCATCCTTATATCCTCCTTATTTCCACCGACTGGACCCATGGGCTAAGTTCTTTTCATTTTACTAGCTACTCTAACAAGCTCACCACTCAAGTGATATGGACCGGCCAAAGACCACAGAGCACTCGGTGGACTATGGGTCCCCCCTCGAAGAACTAGTAGGGTGTCGCAGTCCCTCGAAGAACTAGTGAGACAATAATAGTGGCCAACCATAGAGCTTCGTATAGAGGCCGATACCACGTGATAAGTATACAAATCTCAATAACTCCAATCATCTCCTTCCTCCACCCAAACTAGATGCACAGGGTTCAAAATAATATATTTATATGCATAATCAACCGAATTCCAAAATAACACCTCATAGTCATAATCATTAATTTCTAACAATACAAACGATTTCAATCCTTTTCAAAAAAATATCCCACAAGACAGTTCATACAAAACATAATATATGTATACGAAACTTGGTTAAAATCACTCACCAACCTCATACCAATGCATGTAATAGATAGAAATTTAGTTACCTGGTCTCCTAACTAACAATCAAGCACAAACGAGGCCCATACTCGAAAATGCCACAATATGGTTTATATCTACAATTGAAATTAAAAATTTATTTCTACAGTATTAGAGTAAACTACTCATAAATTTCTAAACTTTAACGCTCCCTCTAATACATTCAGCTGTTACTCGAAATTCTAGCTCGAAAAGCTTTTTCTAAGGTTTGGGGTAAGAACATATATATGATGATTTATATTCAATTCCTAGGCTCCCTTAACTTATATTATCTTTAGTTATTAAATTATATCATTTGAAGTACCAAATTCACAACCTAGATAAAGAACCCTCAATTTATAACTTATGTTCTATCTTCAAAGAATTTAGACAGATAACCTCAATATAAGTTAATTTATTCTTACTGTAGAAGACTAATTATTAATCCAACTATTGAATTTAATGTCTTACATGTTACAAGACTACTCTCTAAATTTCGGATTAATCCAACGGTGAAAAAATTTAAAAACACTAACTACTATCTACCAAATGTAAAAAAAATAAATGAAAAACATACCTAAGAACTTGTAACTCAGACATTGAATTGACGATCTAACCATTGAAACTAACAAGTTTGAAGTCTAGGATCAGCTAACCAAATTGCAGCCCGATCCAACGGTTTACAGACCCGTAAATAGCACTTTACTGAGACTATCTCAGTTTTGTGCGAAAATTATTTGGTTCATCTTTAACTCTCCCCTACTACCACCTATATATAGGCTCCTAGAGCTTCCTCTTCCCATCATTTAGTCGATGTGGGACTTCTTAACATTGTTATTTTATCCACTTCCTATCATTTAATCAATGTGGAACTTCTTAACATCACTATTTTATTCATTTTCACATACACACACACACAAAATCAGAATTATTTTAATTACATATATGTATATTTAACCTCTACCTATTCTATAAAAATTTGTTTACATATTAGATATATGAAAATTAGGATGTTACATGTGTCACATTTTTTATAATCAACTAACTTATTTAACTTCCTTAATCTAATCAAATTAGTTAAACGGATCTTATATTAAGGACCGAACAAGTACTTTTCAAAAAACTAAAATTTTGCAGCTTATTTCTAACTTCATGTGTGGCCTGAGTTAACAATCTAGTTTCACTCAAATTCTTTTATCTTCTTTAATTTAAATTTTTTAATTATATTTTTTAGCTTAGTTTTTATCTGTCACGTTTGTTCTCTCTGTTTTATTATATTTTACTGAGAATCACTTATTGGTAAACAAAGCAACCAACTGTATAATTTAAATAAAAAATTTCAGTAAAAATAAAAGGAGAGCAAAGTAACCAACTGTATAATTATAATAAAAGGTAGATTGACAATGTGACACGCAAATTTTTGGCTTGTATGAGATTTTGATTCTGGACCCACAGAACAAATTAAATACATACAAGCAAGGGAGAAAGAAAAATAAAATGTAGCCTTTTTTACATGGGTTTGAGAAGTCTAACAAAACTTAGTGCGAAGGGCTAATTTATTGTAAAAATCGCAAAAAAAAAACCTTAAAATTAAAAAATTACAAACCAAGAATTAATTCACAAAAATTGTTATGATTTGTTTATCAATTATCATCAATACTGATGATGTTGTAATGTGTTATTATTTGAAATTTCCTATTTTCACAGTCTTTTTTGGTGATTTTTTCTATTTTTTAAGTATTAATTTATTTTTTGTATTATTTAGTAATTGCAGATTTTATTATATGTATTTTCATCAATATGCTTTCGCATTTGATTATTCTGAAGACCTATTAAGAGTAGCTTATTAGAGTAATTAGAAATTTGGTTCTTTAATATTAAGAATGTTTTTTTTTTGCCCCAAAAGATTATGATTAGTTTTAAAAAGAAAAATTTGGGGAAAAAATCCTTGTTTAAAAGTTTAATTGGCTAAAAGGACTTAAATTTAAGAACGTGCAGTTATAACCTGTGAGTGCAATCTTTTTTTCCTGCTGTGCTAAAATGACTTCCGTGTTGATAATTATTGCACACAGCCAGGAAAAAAAAAGTTGCATTTATGAATTATAGTTGCACTTGTTCAAATTTAAATCTTTTTAACAAATTAAATTCTAAACAAAAACTGTAACCAAATGTTCTTTTTAAAAACTGGAATAAAAAAAAAGATACCTGAATATCAAATGGGCCAAGAAAGGCAAGAAGTCTACGATATTGAAACCTCCTGCCAAGCTGAGCGTCTCTTGAACTATTCTCTTCAAATCAAACCTATCGTCTCTCTTGCATCCCAGTATGATTCTATAAATTATGTCGTCTATCACGTCCCCCACCTTCTCACTTACATCTACCACATCACGCGCCGCCGCCGATTCCTTTATCGACTTCACCGCCTCTCTCAACTCCTCCCTTCTCATGGGACGAAACATCTCCACTCTCGACACACTAAAAAGCTGCAAAGTACGGAGCTTCCTCATGTCGCACCAGTAAGGGCCATATTCAGCGAAAGCGATTCCCTTGGAGCCATAAGAAAGGAACTCCGATGCTTGAGTCCTTGGGCGGCTGGCAAAAACGACGTCGTGCGTCTTGAGTAAAAGCTCAGCAGCTTCAGGGGAAGAGACAACAACGGCAGGCACCTGTCCTAGTCTGAGGGACATGATGGGGCCATATCGTCTAGCCAGAGAGTGAAGGGAACCGGGGGGGAGGGTACCCAACAGGTGGAGGTTGCCGATCACCGGCCATGCCGGTGGACCTGGCGGTTGTTCCTGGCCATCTCTGGTTGGTTTGAAGTGAGAGAGTAGGAGTAAAAGTCATAGAGTGAAGAAGAGAAATACGGCAAGAAAGAGAAATGGTGGGGAAGGTAGCAATAATGAAGATGGAGGCAGCATGTTTAGACTTTAGATGAGTGTTTGTGTCAGAAAGGGGAAGGAACTGAATGAGGAAGCACATGAGTAGAGTTGGAAATGCGGGCTGGCGATGCAGATACGGGCCAGCCCGTACTTTGGCGGGCTGACATTTTGCCAGCCCGAGCCCGCCTTGGCTAGCCCGCCGGCTCGCCTAACTTTTTTTTTTTTTTGAAATATTATTATTTGTATAGGTTTGAGCTTAGTTTGTAATGTTAAAATTGGACTTAGCATTTTAAACTTGAGTAATGAGTTATAATAAAATAATGTGAGGATTACTTTATAATTTGAGAAGATATTTTAGAAAAACTAACACATATTTTTTTCTAAAATAATTAATTTGACTATTTTTCTTATCCAAATTAATTAAGTACATCTTTTATGTATGTATTACATATGCAATTACATGGATGAGAAGATGTAAATATGAGATTTGAGGGTTAAAATCCTCCAATTATGTTGTATAATATATTAGAAATTATATAAAAATAAAAATTTAAAAAAAAAAGCGGGCTGAAAACGGTGCGGGCTGGAGTAGCCCGCACCTTGGCGAGTTGGCAAAAGCCCGCCATAGGCTGGCGGGCTGGACCCGCGGGCCCAGCTCGTATTACTAGCTCTACACATGAGGTGGGGTTGTATTTATAACGTTTTGCGGGGAGGTAATTACTGAGGATATGTTTGTTTAAATTTTCTTTTTAAATTCTTTTTAAAGCGACTTTGAGAAGGTAACTAACTAAATATGAGATAACTATTATTTAAATTAGGTTAAAAATTTTGTTTAGTCATTTAAACCATTTTTTTAAAATTAATTATTTTAAGAAACTAATAATTTATATCACCTGAGAAGATAATTTACCTTTTTAAAATTAGCTCAAATAATAATTATTTCATGTTTAATCTCTTATAATAATTTTTGAAAACTTACACAACGACTTGTTTAGACATTTACAAAATTAACTTTTTTTTTATGCCTACAAAGGTAACTTTTATGTCGACTTATTTTATAAATTTAAATAAAAATAAAAATCAATCAGCATAATATGATTTATTTTTAAATAGGCTTTTATAAAAAAAATCAATTTAATTAAAACTTATTTGAATAACATGTTGAAAAAAAATGAGATTTGAATCTTAAAATATTAAAGGGTGAAGGGACAAATTTACTCATCATAATATTAAAAAAAAAAAGGCATCAAACACCATAATAAAATATTAGGAGCAAAATACATACGAAACTGGACAAAAGTGTCATCTCCGTTAATTTTCCAAAACCGTGAAGTAATTAACGGCGATGGTAATTTTTGCATCCTTTTATACTGTTCATGGGCATTTTTGTCCCTTGCATCTTATTATGATGCCTGATACTTCTTTTAATACTCTTCTAGTCTTCAATATAAGACTTATTTAATTAATTTGATTGGATTAAAGAAGTTAGGTAAGTTTGTTAATTATAAAAAATATGACATGTTTTTCCTAAAACACCACAATCATCTTTTTTAATATCCTCTCTTTCTTTTCTACTTAGATTATGGTTAAGAGAGATCTATAAGGATAATTTAGAAAAAATTGATAAATATAAGAAATAGGTCTTATATTTAAGATCAAAATCATTTCAATAATTAGGTTCCATATTAAGAACCGGAGGAGTATTATAATAAGTAAATTTGTCCCTTCACCCAATATTAAAAGTAAAAATTAAAAGAATATGTAAGATATTCAAATGAAATTATTAAAAGGGTCGTGAGAAAGCTTCCTGTAACAAATTAAAATGTTTGAAACGTGGTGTGATTTTCAGTACCCAGAAAGAAAAACGCGGTGTGCGAAGGTGACATCAGCAGAGCCGACGCTGAGTTTTGTGTTTTCGGTCAATGGTTTCTCTGTGGCCCAAATAACATGTGGCGGTGAATGAATACTGAAACTGGATAACCCTTCTCTACTATTCGTTTCCTCCTTGTTTTTCACCTTAATCAATTGGGTGCACAAACGAGGCAATAGCCCAAATAATAGCTCGCCGATATTGTGCCTATTCAAATATTTTATACTTTTTTTTTCCCAAATGAGTTCTAATATTTTTATTCATATGTCACAAAATAGAAGAAGCGCTACCTTTCAAAGGGGAAAAAAAGATAACCAATATATAAAGCTTATTTGAAAATATGGAAGCACAACTGACATTATAAAACAAATTTATCACATAATTAATTTTTAACCATTCCATTAAAGATTACACTGACACATGACTAACTAATTAAACTTCTACTGTTACAATAACATGCTTTGCATCGATTAGGATATAAGGGGTGGAGCTATTATTGAGCTGCAAAACGCCTCAAACTAAGATTCATCAATTAATTGGTAGGCGATAAGATGGGAGAGCTAGCAAGTGATTAGCTCTTGGCATTGTCAAACCAAATGTCTCAGTCATATCCAACTCATCTGGAGACTTGTCCTCCGGAAGTTCCCAGTTGAAGCAGTGCACTAACTGTGCTAAGATAAGCTTAACAGTAATTAAACCCAATTGCAGACCAGGGCAGCCTCTTCGACCAGAACCGAATGGTAAGAATTGGAACTCATATCCTCGATAATCCATATTGCCATCCAAGAACCTCTCTGGAAAAAATTCTTCCACATTATCAGACCATACCTTAGGATCTCTTCCTATGCTCCATGAATTCACTATGATTCGAGAATTCTTCCTTATGTAATAGCCATTGATTATGATATCTTCCCCGCACACACGAGGGACTAGTAAGGGTCCAACTGGGTATAGTCTCATAGTCTCTTTAACCACCATATCTAAGTAACTCAACCTTGGCAAATCGGCTTCCTCGACCATTTTGCTTTTTCCTACTTGGTTTTCTAGTTCGAGTTGGAGTTTTTTCATCACTCTTGGATTCCTTAAGAGTTCTGGAAAAGCCCACAGAATGACAACAGAAGAAGTGTCTAATGCAGCAGCAATCATATCCAGAAGCATGGCTTTGATGTTGGTTCGATCTATGACAAAGTTGTGGTGATCATCGTAATTGGTATCCATGCAAGAGAGTAGTATGTCCACGAAGTCCTTGTGTTGTCTATTCTGTTCTTCTGGTGCTGCCTCTTCATGCTCTCTAACAATGGTCTCTAATATCTCATCAACTTCCTTGCTCGTCTTCACCAAACGTCTTGTAAAGCCCTAAATCGAAAGGAATATACTTTAGCTTCCAAAAACTAATACTGTAGTTGATTATTAGTTAACTTAAATCTGCTGGGTATAATTTCACCCAATTTTTTTTTAAAAGAAACTTGAGCCCTCGGACTTTCTATAATGTAATGCCGACAGAAATTTAATGGTATAGAAGGACGTGTGATTCCCTCTATTTTGTGCATGTGGAAAGAGATTTCTGGTGTCGTATTAGCAAGTGGGGTGCAGACTTATAACTCAACCAGAGTTACAATATTTCTACGACAGGAAAACAAGTTGCCCCCGCCATTAAAACCAACCACGTGCCATGGTTTCAATTTGATTTTGTAATGGTGAGCTGGCGGGGGCATACTAAATCTTTCCAAAAGTTAATTATTCCATGCTGCTTAATCCATTATATTGTTTGTGCATAATTTCATCCATTTTCTTTTGCTTTTTAGAAACTTGAACCCTCTAACTTTCTAGCTATAATCTAATTTTAATTGGTGTGTCCAATAGTTGCTAATATCTTTTTTTTTTTTGGAGTCAATATCAACTTATTCATTTTTTTAACATACGACCTATTTTTCAATTTGAAAAACATTCGGACTAATTATAATTAACTAACTTCTTATTCAATGTAATTCAAACTCATTAAAAAATGGAACGAAATCCAATTTGAATATGCCATTGAGCAATGACTTATACGAGAAAGAACAATAGGTTTGTGCAGTTCCATTGAAGAAGGGCAGATGGGAGTGGAGTGTATAAAATCAAAACGCAGGCGCTTTAGACACCACTCATTAATGATATACTGGGATGTGTCACTTCGTCTGGTCTCAGGAAGAGATTAATAGCCCCAGCACTTTAAAAAAGACTTTTGTTTTTCCCATGAAAACTGAAATCAATACATCAACACAGCAAGTACAAACACAAGTACAAGTCAAGCTACCCCTCGTCAACTACCACCTCACGGATGTTAGATGGGCTTTGATGAAAGGTATAAAAATTGCTATCTAGATAACATAGTTAAGTGATCCGCAGTTCTAATATGTTGCCTATTTCTGTGATGCATCCGCACGTGCCATTTCCTATGAAAAAGTATTCTAGTTTCCTTGATAACGTCTCTGAAAGGATGAAGAGGGTCACATCCCCTATTGTTTTTATATTAAATTTCACATCAAATGCGTAATATTTTAAAGTCTATTATAATATTTTTTTATTTTTATATTAAATTTTACATAAAATGCGTAATATTTTAATATCTTAAAATAATAAAAAAAAATGAAGTTTTTATTTTTTTAAAAAAATTTAAAATCGCATTAAAGTATTACTTATTTTATATAAAATTTAATAATAAAAAATATATGTGAGGTTACAATATTACAAAAAACATAAAAAGAGAGGCATATTACCCTAAGCTATTAAGGTCAGGCCATGCGCGGCTATAACCCTATCCACCCGTGAATGAATTATTTTGAAAAGACGTGAATTCTCTTAAATTCCCATACCCATCATCCCCCCCTTGTGTGTTCAATGCTTCACCTTGGACCGCTCTTGGATCAAAAGCTGAGACGCAGCTAGACAACGGACAGATTTAATTTGCTGGCTGAAGCATTGAATTTACCAGAAGGAATAAGAACAGTAAATATGTAGTTGAGTTGATAATGGTACCTGGATATCAAGTGGCGCCAAGAAAGGCACGAAATCTGCAATATTGAAGGCTCCAGCCAATTTCATCCCCTCATGAATAAGACCCTTCAGATCAAACCTATCGTCCCTGTTGCGTCCAAATATCATTTTATACATTATGTCTTCTACAAGCCGCTCCACCTTCTCCGTCAGATCCACCACCTCACTCGCCGCCGCCGATTTCTCAATCGACTTCACCAGCTGTCTCAACTCCTCCCTTCTTAAGGGAGCAAACGTCTCCAATTTCGATGAGCTAAAAAGCTCCAAAGTACAGAGCTTCCTCATGTCGCGCCAGTAAGGGCCATATTCAGAGAAAACCATCCCCTTGGAGCCATAAGAAAGGAAATCCGACGCTTGAGTCCTTGGGCGGTTGGCAAAAGCGACGTCGTGCGTCCTGAGGAAAAGCTCGGCGGCATCAGGGGAAGAGACGACAACAGCAGGGACCTGTCCGAGTCGCAAGGACATGATGGGTCCATAGCGCTTCGCGAGAGACTGAAGGAATCGGTGCGGGAGAGTACCCAACTGGTGGAGGTTGCCGATCACCGGCCAGGCCGGTGGCCCTGGCGGTTGTTTCTGGCCATGCTTAGGTCGTCTAAGGCACAGGGATAGGAACAGAGCTGAGAGAAGGAAGAGAAGTGGAAGAAGGAGGAGGGAAGGGAAGGGCAAAGAGGACGCAGGCAACATGTTTGATTTTTTGTCCGAGAGTAAATGAAGAAAAATGAAGGAGGCTAGCTTCAGTGGTTTGTATATATTATTAGGCGTCCGCATTCTGTGCTCATCAGGTTGATGAACACGGCCTGTTTTGAGCGCTGAGTGCTGTGCTGAGTGAGTGCTGAGTGTGAGTGCTGAGTGCTGAGTGCTGTGCTGAGTGAGTGCTGAGTGTTGACTGCTGAGCAGTGTGCCACTTTAGTTTTTCCCCCCCCCCCTTTTTTAACTGTTCTTATTAAAAAAAATATATGCATGAAAATTATTTTTGGTTTAAGCTTCAGATTATTTTTTTTGGTATATTTATTACTCTAAAATATTGTGTTTCATCTAGCATGCTAAAGTATGTTTTCCAGATGTATCTCACATCTTAAAATATTTTTTGATACAATTATCCAACATCCTAAATTATTTTTTAGGCAAGTTCTGCATCCTAGAAATATTTTTCGATTCATCCATCACCGTGAAATATCTTGTCAAATGCGTCTAGTATTCTAAACTATTTTGTGATTCATCCAACACTTTAAAATATTTTTAGATACATCAGTATTTTCACTAAATACGCATGAAAAAATATTTTAGAGTATCAGATGAAACTTAATCCAAAAATAATTTTAATATATACTACCTCCGGTCTTTAATATAAGAGTTAGTTGACTAATTTGAGTAGATTAAAAAAAATAGTTAAGTTAGTTATTTATAACAAATAGGTGTTATTTTTTCTAAAATATTCTTACTAATCAAATCTATTGGCTAAAACTAATATTATTACAATGACTATTTTGAGAAAAAATGAATAACTATGATAAATAAAATGGATTAAGATCTTATATTTAGAATCAAAATAAAAGTCAAATAAACTCTTATATTAAAAATAAAAAAAATAGTACATTTTTTTGGCGATAAACAAGGAAAGAAAAAAAGCAAAAGAAAAAAACTAAGGCCCTACACTAGTCAGCACTCAAAACACCAGTGTTTTGGGCGCTAAGCATGCTGTGCTTATCAGCCTAATGAGCACAGAATGTGGTCCTATGCGTCCGCATTCCGTGCTCAGCACTCAAAGCACCTTTTGAGTGTTGACTGCTAAGTGCTGAGCATTGTGAGACCTTAGGTTCCCCCCTTTTTACTGTTCTTATTAAAAAATATATATATGCTTGAAAATTATTTTTGGTTTAAGCTTCAAAGTATTTTTTTTGGGTATATTTATTATTCTAAAATATTGTGTTTCATCTAGCACGCTAAAGTATTTTTCTCATATGTACCTCACATCTTAAAGTATTTTTTGATACAATTATCCAACATCCTAAATTACTTTTTAGGCAAGTTCGGCATCCTAGAAATATTTTTTGATTCATCTGTCATCATGAAATATCTTGTCAAATGCGTTTAGTACCCTAAAATATTTTGTGATTCATCCAATACTTTAAAATATTTTTAGATACATCAGTATTTTTACTAAATACACATGAAAAAATATTTTAAAGTATTGGATGAAACTTAATCCAAAAATAATTTTAATATATACTACCTTAGCTCTTTAATATAAGAGTTAGTTAACTAATTTGAGAAGATTAAAAAAACTAGTTAAGTTACTTATTTGTAGCAAATAGGTGTTATTTTTTCTAAAATATTCTTACTAATCAAATCTATTGGCTAAAACTAGTATTATTACAATGATTATTTTGAGAAAAAATAAATAAATATGATAGATAAAATGGATTAGGATCTTATATTTAGAATTAAAATAAAAGGTAAATAAACTCTTATATTAAGAATAAAAAAATAATACATTTTTTTTTGTGATAAACAAGGAGAGAGAGAAAAAAAAAGCAAAAGAAAAAAACTAAGGCCCCACGCTGGTCTGAGCACGGAATGTGGTCCCTATTATTAAAGGGTCCTTTGCTTGGTTAAGGCAAGGAACAAAAAACCGAACCGGACACTGAACCGATCTAGATACTGGTTCAAGGGTTAATGGTTCAGATCGGGTCAAACCGTGGTCAGACCGGTAATAATTAAAATAATATAATTTAGTTAAAATAGGTGTAGATATTTATATTTTAATGATGAAAAATAATATTTAATCTTTGAATTGATAATTATATTTGAAATAATTTATAGACATGACTTTTTCCCTTTTTATTCTTTTTTTTCTTTTGACTGAATAAAGATTCTATTGTTTGTTTTGTTTGCTTTCTAATTTTCTTATCCTTTTTTCCTTCCCCTTTCTTCTCTCCCACGTGATCCCATGAGTAGCCCCTCTTCATAATGCGCAAAGCAGCTTTTTATTTTTTCTTTCTTCCTTGGACAATGAACAAGCAAAGGAGGCTTGGAAGCTTGAACACGCAACACTATCAAATCGGTTTGTGTTCCTCACTTCTTATTTACCGATCTTCCTCTGCGTTTCATCTTTCTCCTTCTCTTCTGATCCTCTACAAGCAAAACAAGTCTGATGCTTCAGAGTGGCACACAGCGTACTTCCAAACAAAGTTTTGTCTCTCTCTGTGATCTCCTCTGGTTCTGCCATTGCAGTTTTCATGGTCTTCGGCCGGCAAGTCATCCATGTCTGGTGAACAGTAAGAAGAAGAAGGAAGTGAAAAATAATAACCGGCCAACCCGCCCAACCAATGATTTGCACGATTTTTACCGGTTTATTCCGGTTTGTTCCGGTTCGGTTGAAAGCCGGTTTTTAAGTTAAATCAGACCGGACATTTGGCCGGTTAACCGGTTTTCCGGTTCAACCGGCTGGTCCGGTCCAATTTTTTTTTTTTTTTCCATGGGTTAAGGCGCATTTGGTTTGAGGAGAGGCATATTAGAGGCTAGGGAAAGGAAGGAAGGGTAGGGCGTGAGAGAATAGGAAAGATTTTAATGTTATTTTATTTAGTTTGATTAAAAGGAGAGAAAGAGATAGATATTTAATGATCTCTTATTTAGGGTTTATTTGGCATGCTTTGGGTAAAAAAATTGTCAAACAAAGAGAAAAAAGCACAAACCATGGTTTGGGGTCAAAACTATGGTTTGGGAAGAAGCAAAATTGATTTGCTTTTTGGCTCAAAAATTAGAGAGTATCAGAGTGTATTCCAACCCATTCTAATGGATATGTGAATTTTTTTGACCAGGCGGATATACCCTTCAATTATTCATTTTATATTTAAAATCTTTAAAGCAAATTAATATTTTTCTGTTAGAAAAAAATAATCATTTGTCTATAAACATATTTAATCTTATAATTTATGAATATATATACACATATTAATTATTTATTGATTACATTATCTTATATATTATTAATTATGTTAGTAAAAAATATATTATTAACAATTTTATTCCTTCAAATTAAAATTAAAATATATTATAAAATCTATCTTTTATGTAATTATCATATTAAATTATTATAAAAAGTGTTTCTAATAATGACTATCCAAACACTCTCATTTTATCAGAATCACCTTTTCATAAAATCTATTTTCCACAAGATCCATTCTCTCAAAAATCTATTTTCCAAAACCTATTCTCCAAACCATGGTTTGATTTTATCCAAATACCCCTTTAGTTTAAGAGAGGGAATTGAGGGATAGTAATAAGCAATTTATTATTTCATCCCTACATATTAGTTTATATTTTTATTTATATATTATATAAATTAATTCACATTTTGATATAAATCTAATAAATAAAATAATGCATTTGAAAAAAAAATAAAACCCCAAAGATACATGGAAATATTAGTAGTGGAAGAAGATAATGAATGGCTGCGACAGTGACAAGAGGGAGAAGTGACGATAATATAAGGACAAAAATAGCCCCTAATTCATCTCTTTCCTCCTCTTCTTCCACCGCCACCACTATCCCCTTCTCTCTCTCCTAGCACCTTATCGTCCAACTCCATAATCAACTTGCCGCCGGTGACTTATGCCAAGCCAACAAAGAGACTCCCAGCCTCCTCATCATTTTCGTTGGCGGTGGTGCTCTGGAAGACAAGAAAGAAGAAGAAAGGTAGGAGTACACCCCAAACCAAGTTGGGAAATCACAAATATATAAGAATAAATTGGTCAGAAAAAAAGTTGGCTCCCCTAAAAAAAAAACCTCCACTTTGGAGTAAACCAAAACGAGAATAAATGAGGGGAGGGGAGGGAAAATTTTGACTTCCATTTCATTCTAATGCTCTGCTTGGATTGAGAGAAAATGGGAGAGAAATGAAAAGTGAAGTGAAAAATGGGAGAGGAATGGAGTTTTTCTTGAATTGGATGGGAAAGAAAATAAGAGAGAAAGGAAGAGTGGGGGGAAAATAGAGTGGGTTCCATATCTTATTTTCCTCTCAAAATTTCTCTCCATAAATGAAGAGATTTTCACCAAAAAAAAAAATTCATTCCCCTCATTGCCCTCTCCTGCCAAGCTCCCATCAGTCCTCAGCCTTTCTTGCGCCAAATGCTCTCATCGTCATTGGTCCAATGGTCACAGTCCGTCCAGTTAGCCGCATCTTCTTCAGGTATTGTAATATCGCCACTTACTAACTAGAACTAACCATGATAGAAAGGAATAAAACTAGTAAACATACCCTATTATAGTTATTTATAAGCAATCTCATCAATGAGGGGCTAACCATGATAGAAAGGCATTCGTCCTCTATTAGGGCTATCATGGTTAGAAAAAGAAATAACCTATATCTGTAATCAACATACATTATCATATAACATGTTCACACACAAACATTGTTAGGAGAAATTAGTCATAGCGAACATGGTTATAAAACAAAACGCCCCTGAATGATAAATTATAATAGCAGTTCAGATTTGACTATTTTAGTCAATACTAACAACAACTAAACTTGTGAAAATTGCCATTATCACATCGTGGATCACAATAATTCAATCACATGCAATCTAAAGGCCTCAGACCCACTATTAGCACTCTAATCTAGTGTCCAGACAAAATAAATCAAAGATAGAATGTATAATACGTTTATTAAGACAAATGACATAAAAATATGAGAAGGTAAAACAAGTCTCAAATGAATACAGTCTTGATACGTGACAATATATGAAAAGATTGCATAAAATAAGGTCCAGAAACTCTACACTATTAGCTACAACTATTGAGCCTTAGGAGTCTTCCTGAAGCTCTTGCTAACGTATTGTTTCTTGAAAATAGTAAAACAACAGGAGTGAGACAACATATCAGTAATTAAATCCCTACCTATCACACACCCTAACATGGGCTAGCAAGGTGTCAAGTGGGATACGCAAAGCTAATAATAGTTGATAAATATTTATTTAACATTTAAAACTCATAATAACCATATAAGACAAATATTTCCACTAATCTCATGCAGTTGATAATTTCAAAAGAGATAACATACTTTTCATATATTTAAAAGATACAAACATCAACAAAGATCCCATGTCATATGCAATTCCTGAACCCAAATCCATTCTTATATCCTTTTTATTTCCATCAACTGAACCTATAGGCTAAGTTCTTTCCATTTAATTGACAACTCTGACAAGCTCACCACACGATTGATATGGACCAGCCAAAGACCACAGAGCACTCAGTGGACCATAGGTCCCTCCTCGAAGAACTAGTGGGACAATAATATTGACTAACCATAAAGCTTCGTATGGAGACCAACACCACGTGACAAGTATATAAATCTCAATAACTCTAATCATCTCCTTCCCCCACCCAAACCAGATGCACGAGGTCAAAATAACACATTTATATGCATAATCAATTGAATTCTAGGATAACTCCTCCTAGTCATAATCATTAATTTCTAACAATACAAACGATTTTAATCTTTTTCAAAATAGCATCCCACAAGACAGTTCATAAAAAACATAATATACTTTTATAAAAATTAGTTATAAAACCACTCACCAACTTCATACTAGAGCATGCAATAAAGAGAAATTTAGTTACCTGGTCTCCTAGCTAACAGCCAAATACAACCAAAATCCAACCTCGAAAACGTTACAATAGGGTTTATATCTACAAACCAAATTAAAATGTTATCTCTATAGTTGATAAACTCCTATTTTACTATAGTTTTTGATATTGTTTTTGGTGTTTTTATCAGCATTATTATGCATAAATTGAATGTTTTTAGATATAATTTGTAAAGAGAGTAATTATGTGAATTAATTGATAAATGGATTGATTTAATTGCTCTTTTATGATTTTCCAAAAGTATTTCCCCTAGCTACATGACATTATAATGATTTGTGGTTTATTTGTGTAGGGCATTTAAGGAAATTTCCATATTATAGAAATTACAACCAAGGACCAAAAGAATAGCATATGAGGATTGCATGAAAATGACAAAGAAGGACCAGATGAAACTATGTGTTTTGCTCAAGTCTTCATCTCAATGGAGATTCCATCATCATATTCACTCCTCGTTCAGTTTGTCAGAGAGTGAGAATCACGATTTCATCTTGCTCCTATCATCTGATCTGGATCTCGGTTCCCATTTATCTCATATCCACCCTCCATACTCACATAACCACACCTGGAAGTCTCTGCCACCTCTCCACCCTTCAGAATCCACATCATCTCACTCCCATTCTTCTAGCTCCCTCTGTCACTCTCCATCTCGTAACAATCTCTCTCTCCCTCCATCCATCCACTTTGCTGCTTTGCCTCCTACCCTTTGTCATTCTCTTCCATCTGATCTGTATCACCTTTGCCATGGCCATCGTAGTCCTTGACGACGCGGTACAGAGCGAAAGCATGGCAGCTAAGCATCTGTGTTCTTCTTAGAAGTGAAGTGGAGCCTAAGTCTCTAATTTTACTAAAGGGAGTTTCTTTTAGATTCTTAGCTTTAGTCTGAATCTATAGCTTGATTGAACAAGTTGTTCATTTCAAGTTGTAGTTCAGGATTTGATTTTGATTTACATTTTTACTAGAGTCGTTGAATCTGTTTAGGATTGGTAGAATGATATTTCATTTGCAAGATTGAGTTGAGATTGTTCCTTTTGATTTCTTAGTTGTATTACATTGTGGATTCTGAACGAGTTGTCTCAGCTCTCATAATCAATTCAATAGATTTTGAAGGCAATGCATGGTTGTGATTGTCACAGGAGGATTGACTTATCATTTTATTTTTCCTAAGCCATATGATTCTAGCCTTGTTGTTGGTTCATACGAGTTGTAGTCTTGATAGTGAGGAAGCGAATAAGTTGTTGGCCAAGTCTTGATTCGATTGTTGAACTCCTGTATCCATAAGTGGACTAGGAAGGCAGAGCATATTTTTAGGAGAACAATAATCCATATTTGATATTCTATCACTCATTCACTTGCACTATCTCACTTAGATAAACCAGAACATATAAACATTTATATTTTGCATTTGCAAAACCAGAAATAAAATAAATAAATGTTCAATTACTTGCATCTTTAATTTGTTAATTTGATAAAAGTGGATTTGTTGGGAATTAAGACCCAAAAAGGCTCCTTTGTGAATCAACCTAGGTTAGGCTACTGTTCTACATTTTAGCTTAATTTTAGTTTCTTTGAAGAGCCCCTACGACACGGTTTTTCAAGTAGTTCTGTTGCTAGGGAGCCTTGCCTGTTGAGGTTCCTTAGCAAACCACTTTGTTGTAGAAAAGTAAAAAGAAAATAATAAAACTGAGGAAAAAAATTTGGTTCCCATGATTTTCTAGTTTTCATATTATTGTTCTACATCTAGCTCATTCCTGTTAGTGCGTTCAAATTGGGAGTGAACATCTTGATTCTGATTTTTGGTTAAGCATTTGAACTTTTATCTGAATTGACTATTGCCATTGTTACTTTGAACCCACTGCTAGAAACCAGTATTAATTTGTGGCTAGAACCTTAATTTGGACTGTTAAATGTCATTGTGAACTCATTTGCTCTAGTTGCTGGTTGATATGGGTAGACATATTATTGCTTTAAAAGTCTGGTGTTTGTGATGATGATGTCTGATTTTTTTTCCTTTAAAATTTTTTTTCTGTTTCATCTAAAATTTATTAAGTCTATATGGTTACAACCTAAAGTTGGAATCATTTGAGTTAATTGAGTTCTGAGTTAAGTGATCTTGCATTGTAGGAATTCCACATTTTAAATAGTAAGGTTTTCAAGAGTTTAGCCGAGTTTGGTTTGTTGGAACTCGATAAAATTCTTGTTGTTGCACTTGTCAACCTGTGTGGGAGGTAGTAGTTTCTAAGTTCTGTGATTTTGCTTTCTGTGTGCATCGTGAAGTCACTAGTTTGAGCATAATTCTTACTTTATTGGCTAGAATTTGAGTTGAGTATTTTGGTACATCCATTTTGTCTCTTGAACAGTGGCTATTTTCATTATTCTGTGAAAAAATTTTTGGAATAGAAAATAAATATTTTTCTGATTCTTTCTCAGCTTTAGAAATTTTTTTTAAAAAAAATTGTTACAGTGGCTCCTTATTGCTTCTTGCCTCTGGGATTTAAGTGAAATAGTGGCTGTTGATTTAGCTTATTGTGAAATTTTCATGCAATATTTTGTCACCAAGCATTTATTTACAATCTGATTCATATGTTTTGCACACCCAACCCGAGTTTTCGCAAATCCTGATTCACATTCTGCAGGATTTAGGGGAGGAAAAATTTGCTCAAAGTCTGCCCTTTGTGAGAGATTGGTTTTTGTTAAAAAGTCAAGAGGTTTTGCTACTATTAGACACTGATATGAACTGCCAATGGTAATTTTGTACGCCATGGAGCAAATCTGGTTAGTAGCACAATTCTTTTGGAATCTGATTTGTGAACTAGGATTTGTTAAGTGCTTACCACTGTTTAGTCATATGCTGGTAATCAAATTGGCAAGTTTTTTGATAAACAAGTTGTTAAGATTTTACTTATGGATTCTGCTGTAGCAACTTGGTTCTGAATTCACTACAAGAAATTGTAAAAGTAGCAGCGGAACCTTTCTAGCGGTTAAAGAAAACCGCTAGAAAACCTTTCAGGCCGGATGATGATGGAGAGTAGCAGCATCCAAAATAAATTATTTAACAAATTTTTCGTCCATAAATACATATGTATAAATTAAAATTCGTAAAAATTTTTTAAAAATAAAAAAAATTTCATTTGTAGCGGTTATTAACCGCTACAAATTTTTTCACGAAATTGTAATTTGTAGCGGTTAATAACCGCTACAAATTACAATTTCGTGAAAAAATTTGTAGCGGTTATGAACCGCTACAAAATACATACCTGTAAATTAAAATTCGTTCAGATTTTAAAAATAAAAAAATACTAACTTTCTAGCGGTTAATAACCGCTACATATGTAACCGCTACTAATTACTAGCGCTTTTATATACGCTAGAAAATGAATAACAGCTACAAAATGTTATAAAACGCTACAAAAACACCGCTACAAATGTGTCGCTGATCTCTATAAATACCATATCTTCTCTACATTCATTTACTCCATCTCTTTTCCTTCCTCTCCTATTCTTCTTCATAATTCTCTCTTTTTTTCTTACTATCTCATATTGTGATTTTTTTCTCTTTACTCTATGGTAAGTGAATTTTATTTTATAATTCATTGTATCTTTATTTGTTTTTATTTAAAATTTACTAACATATTTATTTCTCCTTTCCTTTCAGATTTTTCTTCTCCACATTTGTCATGCCCTCCTCAACTGATTCAAATACTCATCAACTTAATACTATAGGTTCAATATTCCAAAATATATCATCTTCAATTCAACTATCTTATTAATATTCAATTAAATTATCTTGTTAGATTAAATTCACTTCTTTTAACACATTCATAATTTAATTACATATTTTTATTACAAAATTTGAATATATAAAATGTAACATATAACTAATTATACAAATTAACAAAAATTCTTCAAAATAAATTATTTAATGGTTTTTAAAATTATAATATGAAAAACCATGAATTTTTTTTTCTGGCACGGTAAACATTTCTAGCGGTTCAGAACCGCTAGAAATATTTTGTCAAATTTAAATTTCGCGCCAAACTTTCTAGCGGTTAAGAACCGCTAGAAAATTTTCCCGCCATTCTAAAAATTCAATTGGTGTGAAAATTTAATTTCCCAAATATTTCTAGCGGTTCTATAACCGCTAGTAATTTTCGCGCGCTACTGAAATTATTTAATTCCCGTTTAGCAGGTTTCTAGCGGTTACAAAACCGCTAGAAATTTTTTCCGGGGAAACTTTTCTAGCGGTTATAAAACCGCTAGAAACGTTTCCCCGGAAAAAATTTCTAGCGGTTTTGTAACCGCTAGTAATGTGTCTCCTTCAGATAATTTCTAGCGGTTCGTAACCGCTAGAAATGTTCTATCGTTTTGACCATGATGTGTAGCGGTTGAGATAACCGCTAGAAATTTTTTCTAACACCTGTTTTTCTAGCGGTTTCGTTAACCGCTACAAATGTTATTTGTAGCGGTTAAAACCGCTAGAAATGTAACACCATAACCGCTAGAATTAACATATTTTTTTGTAGTGATTGGGTTCTTCATCCTTGGCTGTCTAGTATTTCAAGAGTGAATAGACTCACACTTGTCACCTTTATTGATCAAGTTGTCAAGAACTTGAGTTAATTTGGTCTGCTGTGAATTAACCAAGCCTTGCTGTAGCAACTTGCTTAATCTAGAATTTCCTGAAATTCAATAAAAAAAATTTTTGTTTCTCTCGTGAGTTTAAAGCTCACATAAAAGGATTGACTGAATTTGGCAATTAACTTTAACTCTTGAATTGCATTTTTCTAATGCAAAATTCATTGCCTTGCGCCATTCTCACATTGGTTCAGATGTGATTCATAGATTGATTGTTTGTTGAACCAAGCCTTTTCCTAAATTCATTGTTTTCTAACTTTGCATTACTGAAAGCACTCACTTGCTGCATTGTTGGGTGTCTTTGCATAGTCCTGCTCTCTAATTTTGAGTTTTAAATTGAAATATATCTTATGGATTTGTGCTGGAACAACAATGAGTCTGATTCTTATTCTGCTAGCCCAACTTTTGCTGAATAGGGTGTGAACTCAATTGACTCCATACTTTGTGTGCATTGCTATTGTAGAATGCATTTTTGCAATGATTGTCCCCTTAGGATCTATTCTAGAGTTAATTTGGCCTCCTTTCCACCTCACATGCATTTTATTTTTACTTTTCTAATTCTTGTAGTGATCTTATTTCTTCTTTTTCTAGTCATGACGGTCTTAGGAAAGGCTTGTTTGATGATTTTGCAGGACTATATGAAGAAAACGAGACTATCCAACAAGCTGAAAATGATGGGAAATTGCAAACAAAGTCCTTACTTGTGCAATCTGAGGATTCCCAAGCATTCTGCCTTATCAAAGAAGAAACACCCAGATTTGAAACTCATGAACCTAAGGGCCATTTTATTGACTCTATTAGCATTAATCCTTCTTTTAGATGTCATGATAATAATGAGTGTTTGCATGAATATGATATTTCATTTATTGATAAGTTACCTAGTGAATCTGCACATAGAAGTGAAAATTCCTTACATAGAAAAGACATTGATCTGCTTAGGCATACTAGAGCTAGTCTTGAGTGTTTCACATTCTTGCCACATGATAATAACCATGATCAAGGGTCTTTCTATTCCATACTTTCATGTGACCTAACACCTGACATTAAATGGTTGTGGTATTGAATATGATCTCTTTGAGTTTAGTGTTGACAGTCCTCCTAATATGAGTAGTAATTCTAGGCTTATCCATGATTCTACTCATGAGGTGTTCTCTTATGATTTAGCACCAGATTTAATTTCACATAAGCATGATCAATTAAATTGCATGATTTTTATTGATACTATTGATGCTTCTCATAGTTCTTCCTTGTAGGAGTTTAATTTGAAGGCTTTCCACAAAAACAATGCACCTCATATATCTTGGAGCCTCTCTCAATTGATCCTGAACCACCACCAAAGAAGGATAGTGAGAAAGATCAAGTCACATTGCTGAAATTCATGATTCTTATCCAGGATGAGAATTTCTGCTTTAAGAGCCTAAGGAGATTTTGATTCTACGGTTGTCCCTTTTGTTCCTTTAATTTCTTGATTTACCTAAAAGATATTATGAATGGGATTGACTGCTTAACATAAGTGTGGGTGAGGGGACTGGTCTAGTAGTAAAAGTTTGTTGATATGGCTTAGGCTTGGCTCATTTCTCTTGCTCCTATTCACTATGCAAATTTGGTTTTCCCTATTCTATCATTTCTTTTACACAGAGGACAATGTTTGTCTCAAGTGTGGGGGGAGTGTGAAATATTCTGATTGTTTTCATTGCTGTCATGGAATTTAATTGAACCTTGAACACATTGTTTTGAATACTGTTAAAGCTTGTTTAGGTTTGAATTTCTTGTTTAATCAATTTATTTCCAGAAAATGTGCATCATAAATAGATTTTCTCATGCATTAAGTTCAATCCTCATGCAATTTGTTCATGGTGAGTGAATGAGGATGAGTAAACCAGTTGGAAGGATTTTGGGCCTTAATTCATTCTTAAATTGTGTGTGATGCCATCTAGCTTGGTAACTTCCTAGAACTTGTCTCAATTCTTAATTCAAGACCACATTAGCACTTGGAATTGTGAATATGAGAAGGGCATGCCATGCAAATCCCTTTTGACCAAACAGCAGCCCATTTACACTTATCCATTACTTAACCCCTTGAGCTCTTCACTATTCTTTTAAATTCCATCATGATTGATGAACATTGCACGTGCTAGACAGAAAACGTTGTTGCAGAAATGCTTGATTGGAGAGATGTTCAGTGCTGATATAGCTTTTTGCTAATTGGAAACTCATTGATATTACCTTTAGTCATTACTGATTCATTGATAGAATTCCTTCTCTTTTGCCATTTATGTGCTAATTGCTATATTATGGGGGGGGGGAAACTGGAGGAAAAGACACTAAAAAGGGCAATTGAAAAAATAGAAAAAGAAAAGAAAAAACCTAATATTAAAAAAAAAAAATAAGGCATGGAGAAAAGAATTGCCTATAGAAAAAAAAAAAAGAACATAAGAAGTAGAAGAAGTTTAACAAGTGGCAAGGGTGGTGGAATTTATTCATATTCAAACTTGTGTATGTGTGGTAGCTATAAGTTTTAATAGAAAAGGTGCATTTGATTAGGTAAATGCATAAGCATGTGTTCATTGATCATTGACATTCACTTCCATTTCATCATTTGGCTTTCCGATATTATAACCTTTTCAAAGACCCTTTAATTCACAAGACCTTGTAGCATATAATAAGTGGTGGCGATGTAGGATGGTTACAAGCCTATGGTGAAGCCTAAACTAGATAGTCTTGAGAGAGATAATCTTGATCTATGAGAGTGAGGGAAACACTTTTACCTTGAGAGAGACCTTATCTTCTATTTGCTTCCCTTAGATGAATTGCATGATTGTGATTGATCTTTTAACATGTGACTGTTTTGGACTGATGGCATTTGAAGGGAATGGTTGATGAACAAGTATTTCATTTTTGAGCATGATTTAGCATTCTTCATTAATAATGTGCTTGAGACTGAGCTTTATTCTATCATTTTGTCCCAGGAGTGCCAAAACTTAAGTGTGGGGGAATTTCATAAACCATATATTACATGTGCTTAGAATGTATATTTTGCGCTATTTTAAGAAATAGATTGAGCATTAATTTCATTAATAAATGAATAAAATGTTGATGCACTTAAGATATTTCAAATAATTTTTCTTATGAAATTCCACAGTTGGATATTACTTCTAGGTTATTGTTTTGGATACATGGGTAGAATTGGAATTATGAAGCAGTAGAAATGCATTTTGTCATGACTATCCTTTATACACCAATATAGTTGTTCTATTTAATCTTGAATCATTAAAAGCCAGGTTTCAATCCTTGGGAAGACAAATTTTTTTTTCCCAAATACAAAGTCTGATCCTGTTCAAGGAATAGGATTTTCTGAAAAGTTTTAAACCTTTTAAAATTCACTTTTCAAGTAACCTGTCTAGTGATTCGAGTACTCAATTTAACCCTTTTACAAAAACGGTAAAAATTGTCTAAGACCCATAATTCGTATTCAACCATCGAACCCATTCTTTTTCCATCCAACCTTTTTGGATCCCATATCAAATCAATTATAGCCAGTAGGATCTAACATTCAACATTCTGGCCATAGGCTCGTACAACGAGTTACATATACAGATACATATAATTTTAGACAAAATAATAACTATATATCAAAATATTGATCATTTCCTTCAATAGTAGTTACCATGGTTTATCTGCCCTTAACCATCTCCTTATGGAGGAATATTTACATACCAAAATAGATACACAATATATTTTCACTTCAAAATAAGATGCATTTTAAGCAAAATATATATATACAAAAGATCGTCCGCTTCCTGCACCTTCAAACTCCACTGATCACTACTCCCTTGCCCTTAGGAGTACTTGCTCTTGCTGTATTACATGGAAGAAGGGGTGAGATTCTAGAGAATCTCAGTAGTAACAAATTTCCCTCACGTAATCATACAAGATCACAAACAACATGCTACACAGGCCAAAGAAAACAACACCTTGCATCCAAATATAACCAATGATGCATATACACCATACACCCATATAGCTAATCGCTATCTATCGCGCCTACATTCCAAAAATAAATGGAAACCAGCACATATTATCATGACAAATATTATTATGCAAAGGCAACTTACATGTTCTCATGCACAATCAGTATAAAGGCACATCCAAGCATGTGGCAATCAATGCACAATCACATTAAAGGAAAAGAGTTACTACCTTTTGCTTTTTCTTCCATACTAACTTCCCCTTGCTTCTTCCTTGGCTCCCTTCTTAATGGACTTGAACAAATATCTAAACCTATAAATTATATAGGTAAGGACAAATTAATATTTGTATATATATAGATCATTTATTCCTAGTCTCCAAAAATAATTTAGCAACCTTGCTAATCTATAAACTTTCTTTCAGATTTCAATATCTATCTTTACACTTTAAACAATTTTGGACAGCATCCCATGCTTCCAAAAATACTTTAATATGTCTACATTGAGGTTTAATCATCCCTCTTCCCTTCCTATATTTCACGCCACATTCTTAAGCAAATCTGGAAAAAATTTTCCAGATTTGACACGGACACTCCCAAGCACGCGCGCGCACACACACATATATCATTTACATCTCCCTTCTTTTCTTCCCCCCCCCCCATTAAACCTCACGGCCTTCCCTCCAAAATGTCCTATAATAGTGTTTAATATTTATAGTCATACAATATTGAACCCAGACTATCAGCTTAAAAGAACGGAGATGTAAAAATAGAATCAGCCCAATTCTTTCTCCTAATGCTCCGGTCTCAAAAGGCTTTGTTCTATATATCTATATATATATATATATTTACAGCTCATGCGTTTAGCATTCAAATGCTTCTTGACCAGCAAAATCGAACAGCGTCCTTCCATCCTTAAGTCTGAAATTTTTCTTATTCAAAGCACACCCCCCTCTGCCCTCAATAACTACATAGAGCATATAAAATCAACATATTATAATCTTACAACCAGAAAATAATTAGTTATATTTAGTCTCGTTAATCATCTATTACCCAAACCAGAAGTCATTTCCAAATCCTCAAACCCCTGTTTCAGAAACTATAACCAGAGCAATCAACAAGCTTCATCCTAACTAGTAAGTGCAATTTCTATAGCTTGGCTCTCACCCTCTTTATTTTCTCCCTCAAAACCAGATTTCATCTTCATCACCACCTTGCAACACATGACTAAATAACCGAAAACAAAGATGGAAGAAGATTCAAGAGACTCACCTTGCTTGATTTCCACCTTGATACAAATCGATTCCCTCCTCTTATTGCCTTTGCTCTTCTTGCTCTCTCTCGAAGTCTCTCAACTCTTTCTCTCTGTTTTCCCTTCGAATGGCAGAGCAAAATGAGGAGGGAGGAGGTGTTAGGGCGTATTAGATGGATGAGGGATGTGAAATGTCCATTTTGCCCTTTGGTCCTCATTTTGCTTTCAATTTGGTCCTTCTCTACATTTTTTTTTGGAATAATCAAATAACTCCAGAAATCACACCTGGATATCTATATGAATTTTCTCCTTCCATTAGCTTCTTTAGTCCATAAAATAATTATCCTAAAAGGCTCAGCTCAAAAATTATCCTCTAACTATTTTCCTTGAATTTTCCAAGAAAATAGGTCCTAAATTCCTGAAATTAACTTTATAATTATTTAGATCATATTTTAAGTGTCTTAATCTCAACAATTTCTCTAAAAATTTTCTCCTTCCTCATGCCTTACTTAAATCCATAAAATTTGGGATATTACACATTTCCTGTTAGGAAGGAAAGAACAGTCTAGAGCAAAAACAATTCCATCGCTAATGGAAACCAGATTCCATCACTAATGGAAAGGGATTCCACCGAAAATGCAAATTCAGATTCTGGAATATCCATTTCTAGAAGTGGGAAACTGAAATTTGGTTCAAAAACTCTTTTAGTCCAGCTAAGAGCTAATGGAAATCGGTTGTAACAATTGGCACTCAGAAATTCATAACCGAAAAGGGGAGAGGACAAAGAGGGAGTTTGACTGACGGAAAAATAAAAAGTCCTGATTCACTGGATGCTCTATTGGTGGGGGGCTGCTAGTATATTCTCCCGAAAGTCTTTTCCGTTCGAGCTTGAGTTTGCTGGTTCAGTTTGATTTCTGTGCTCCCAACTTGTCTGCTCCTTCTTTGGTGGGAATTACCGAACCTGACATCTCCCATGGCAGAACTGTATTCAACTATTGAAGAAGGGAGAGTTTCCATCATGTGTGGCTAAATTTTGTAGATTCTTCTGAGAGCAAAACTAAGTCTGAGCTACTGGATTATAGGGGGAGTTTATATTCATCTATCATCTTTAATTGCTGTGCTAGTTGTAGAGTAATTAGAATAGAGTTTAGTTGTACTCTGTTCAGACATTGGAATGAATATGAATATTGTGTAACTAAATTCTGTGGATAAATTGGTAATTCATTCTTGAGTTAGATATTACTCAGATTCTTGTTTCAATTCAGTGATTTGAACATTGTGGTTTGATTAATTGAGTCATTCAAATAGAAGTTATGTTTGATTAAGAATGATCTGCACATTCAGTGATACTTAGCTCCAGATTAGATAATGCGATGAAGATGAAGTGAAGCTCTCGGAAGCATTAATATTTTGGTTGCCTGTCTCACTCTTTTCTTTATTACATTTTGTTACTACACGTATAACTCAAACAAAGAATTTTTCCTATTAAAATGAAATATTGATCTGTTTCTATCCCTCATTTTACTTAAATTGTGTTGATTTCACATTAAGCATTCAGAGAGTTATTAGACCAGGGATTCGATACCTAGGCTGCATCATTGTATTGCATATTTGTTCCCTAGTATTTTTGATTACCTATACGACTATGGATAGATCAATAATATTAGAGTAGGCTACTCACAAAATCCTAGCATTTAACTCTTCTTCTAAAAGCTTCAACTTTTACTCAGGATTCTAGCCTAAAAGACCTTTTCTAAAGTTTGGAATGAGAACATATATATATGATTTAGACTTAATTCCTAAATTTTCCTTGCTTAAATATTATTTAATTGTTAGATTATATCATTATAATTATCAAATTCATAACATAAATAGAAAAACACCAATTTATAACTTATGTTCTATCTTCGAAGGACTTAGATAAATAGATTTAATACGAGCTAGATTATTCTCACTATAGAAGTTAAACCATTGATCTAATCGTTGAATTTAATTTCCTATCTATCATGATACTATCCTCCCTATTATAGCTCAATCTAACAGTCAACGAATTTTAAAATGCTAATTTACTATTCAAGACTCTATCTGCTAAATTTTTTTAAAAAAAGTTGAAAACGTATCTAATAACTTGTCACTCAGAGATAGAACTGACAATCCAATCGTTGAAATTGATGATTTGGATGTCCTAAATGGGCTGACCAAATTTTAGTCCGATCCAACGATTAATAAACTTAAAACTAGCACTTTTCTGAGACTACCTCAGATATGTGCGAAAATTGTTTACTCACTCCAAGCTCCACCTACTACCTCTCATATATAGGCTTCTCAAACTTCTTCACTCTAGTGATTAGTTGATGTGGGACTTCTATACCATGCTATAATTTTCTAGAATATCACCCACACACACGAAACATCATTAAATAATAATAATAATATGCCAATATCCAAATGTTTATTAACTTAATACTAAAATATATTTATTTATAAATTTAATTAAATTCTAGATATAAAAAATAAGGATATTACAGGTATCATCGTTATCTCCTCCATTTTATTGTTCTGCTCTTGTTCTCCTCACTACCAAAAAACTCTGATTAGTGATGGAATTTTTATTTGCGACGGAATTAGCGACGGATTAGTGACGGAATCAAATTACTGACGGAATTAGCGACGGAATTGGTTCCGTCGCTAATTTTTTTTGTCACTAATTGGATTACCGACGGAATTTTAATTGCGTCGGTAATTTCCGAGAGAATTAGCGACGAAATCAGAATTCTGTCGGTAATTAGAGACGAAAAAATTCCGTTGGTAATTACCGACGGAATTCGGATTCCGTCGCTAATTCCGTCAGTAATTATCGATTCCGTCGCCAATATTTTTTTAAAAAAAAATTAAAATGCCACTCACCTTGGCCGCCACATGTCACCACCTTATCTCCACATGTTGTTGCCACCTCATCTCCTCGCCACGTGTCGTTGCCAACCTCATCTCACATGTCGCTGCCACCTCAGCTCCGCAGCCACGTGCCACGATCTCATCTTCACGTGTCCCTGCCACCTCACCTCGTCGCCACGTGTTTGCTATCTCACATGCCATCTTATATTGCCACATGTCATCACCATATAATTCCCTTCAAAGTGACTCTCCACCGGCTTGAACCAAAGACCTTGCTTGTGCACGCGCGCGTCTTCACCAGTTGAGCCGTAATGAACTTACTGACTTATTATACAAAATTAAAATATATATATATAATAATCTCTTACACAAGTAATTATTTATACACATATATATTATTAGAAACTAAAATAAACTATATAATTTTAATCATAACTATTTTGTAACAAATAATTTTTAGATATTTGTTTACTATTTATTTTATAATGCTTTATTTTTTTAAAAAAATTATTTTAAATATAATATTAATTTCCAATGACACTAATTTTGAATTTAAATAATAAATAATTTTTTCATAAATATATTTTTTAAATTTAATTCTTTTATTTAATATTTATAAGATATATAATTAATTATATATTTATTATATTTATTATATTATATATTTTAGCGACGGAATTAGCCACAGAAATTAGCAACGGAACAATTTTCCGTGGCTAAAATTAGCCACGAAAAGTATTACGTCACAAATCATAATTATAAGATTTTAGCCACGGAATTAGCCATGGAATTTTTTTGTCAAAAATTTCCATCGCTAATTTAGCCACAGAAAAGTATTCCGTCGCAAATCGTAATTATAAAACTTTAGCCACGGAATTAGCATGGAATTTTCTGACGGAAAAAATTCCGTGACTAATTCCGTGGCTAATTTTAATTATAAAAATTTACTGACGGAATTAGCCACGGAATTTTTTTGAAGGAAAAAATTCCGCGGCTAATTAGCGATGGATTATATTCCGCCGCTAATTCCGTGGCTAAATTTAGCGACGGAATTTTCGTGGGTAATCCGTCACTAATTTCGTCGGTAATTGGCTGTTTTTTTGTAGTGCCTTGCCGTGTTACTAAGCCCTAATCTCACACTCTCTTGATTCTTCTAAGATTGGTAACTTGCTTACTTCTTATCTATTTGCAACACCTCTCACGCACAAATCACAACACTTATTTTAGACTCATTTTGTTGGGGTTCCACCTTATTTGCGGTTGCAGACATAGCTCAGGTTGATGGTTGATGCTGGAAATCACTGAAAAAAGTAGGGATATGGTATTGGACTTCTTTGATTCATAGATTTTTTTATGATGTGGTGATATGTTGGCCTCTTTTGTTTAGGAAATGTATACCTTTTGTCATGATGTTTCTAATGTATAGTGACATGTTGGCCATTTTTTGTTTAGACAACATAGACCTTTTATCATGATGCTCATGATGTAAATGGCATGTCCACCTTTTTATTTATAATATTCCGTGATCATGATGTAAGATATTTTATTCTATAAATATCAAGATTAATTTTAATCATATTATTAGTGACATTTTTCATGATATCAATTTCTCATGTTATTATAATCTTTAATTTTATTCAATTTTTATCATTTTATTAAAATATTAGATAATGTATAAGTTATTTATTTCCTTTTATTTTAATTAAGTTAAAAAAATTATTCCCTTTTTATTTTTACATGAAAAATAATTTTTTTGCTAAATTATTTAGTTTCCTTGCCAATTGATTATAATAAGGGTATTTTAGTTATTTTGATATATATACATTTTCTTTCTTTTTTGAGTGATAATATTTTCTTTCCTCTCAACTTTTCTTCTCATCCAAACAGAAGGTAAATTTTCGTCCAAATAAGGGGAGGGGTTCATTTTCCCTCCCCTCCTCTTCCATCCTCCCTTCCAATCAAACACACCCTCTAGCGGTGGATGAAGACGTGAAAATTTGGGATCTCGGGTGTCATGCACCCCACCTTGTTGCTTATTTTTGGGTGCTTCCTAAATGTTTTCTTTTTTCATATTTTTTTTATTAAGTTCTATGTAAAATAAACAAAATTTTAATATCTCATAAACAAAATTCAGTTTTTAGTTTTTTAATGATTTTTTTAAAGATTTGAGAATTCTAAATTTTAAAAAACCGTAAAATTTAAAAATGGAATATTTTTTGCTATATCAAATTTTACTCATTTTATATAAAAATTAATAATAAAAATCTAAGGGGCACAACACCGTCCGAAAATTTGAGGGTGTGTTCTCCCGAAAGAACGCAAAATAGGGGCGTCCGCGTGCGATTCAAGCCGGATTAGAATATTAGTGGCAATTTTGACCATCTAATGAATTTGAAAAATGGGAGGATTTCATATTTTCATTTATATTCCAGAGCAATGAGAATTAAGAAATTTTAAGATATGAACTAATACTTCTTGCTTAAAATGAGGGGGGAAAATTAAGTTGGGAGAAAAGTTGATAAAAATAAGCCTGACTGTTGAAATAAAAAGCGAGTCCTAATGAAAATTTAAAATCCGTTTACAAGTACATATACGTTTTGACAGCTAAATGCACATACAACTTTAAATTACATGCTAGTAGATTCAGATAGGGAAATAACGAGCGTTCCTTAGTCAGTTATACGTATTTTCATAACTAAGTATAACAAAAATAACAAGTATCAAATAAAAATTTAAGTGCAAATTTACATTATAAAATGCCCAAATTTCATTGTAATTTTCTTTATATATTCATGATAACAATTATATATATGTAAAATGAAATGTTCACTTGTGATACATTGTTATCCTAGATAACGAGAATTGGATTGGGCGCGCGCGAATGAATCCGTTTATTTGAAATTATTTTATTAAAGTTTGTGACTTGAATATTTTTTTAATATTCAATTAGGTTATTAACAATTTTAACGTTGAAATATCTTATTTTTAAAAATGTAATATAAATTATTTATGTAGAAGCTAAGTTTAGATTATTTTGCATCATAGATAGGAGAATAAATTAATATTGGACTTTTTTTTTTGATAAAGTTAATGTTGGATATTTTAAAATGGATGGAAATTGGTTTTTCTGACATTCAAAATGGATGCAAATTAAAACTAAGTAGAATGACACATAATTATGATCGAAATACAACAAACATATGCATCCAATTAAGGTATTTCTTGATTCTTAATGTTTCTTTATTTTTTTTGAAAAATATATATAATTGTCACCATGAATATGTTACAATGTAAATTTGAATTTGTAAATTATCATATGATGAGCATTCATTATTTTGTCATGCCTAGTTGTCAACAAATGAAATATAGACTTCAGGATTATGGAAATTTTCAAGATATTTCGAAACTGAATTATAATTAAGGTTTGTTTTCATCAACATCGGTTTTTACTATCCCAACCGGATTTTGTAAATTAAAATTGTGATAAAAGTCAATTAATATAATCATACGTTTTTATATTAAAAAAAAGTCTCAATTGAATATCTGTTTAGCTTTTATAAAGGTGAAAGTTCCAAAATATGACTTTAGGTCTATTTTGACTTTTGGGGGGGGGGGGACTCTTTTAACTCAAATGCCATTCCGCATACAATTTTTGAGCTCAAATTGACTTCATGCTTTTAAAATGACTGGTAAGGACTTTTAAAATTAGGAAAACGAATTTAAACAAGCCCCTAGGTCCTAGCTAGTGTTTTATAACTTAGGTCCCATTGCTCTTTTATTTACCGGAAAATTAATCCTATAGTCCTTAGAGCCTGTTTGGTAGCCTGAAAATATACTGATGGAAACGGAGAATGGTATAATTTTCCTTCACAGTATCCCTTTGGTTGCACCACTTTCCGGGAGAGCAAATTCTGGCGGCAGGAAATTTTTCCACATTTAATGGAAAATCTGTTCCCCTCACATGTAGGTGGGATTTGGGATCTGATTTTCTACATAGAAAATTCCCATGTGGCCCCTAACCTTTCTTCGTTCTTGCTCTCGCTTCGACATCGCGATGATGCTGCTGCTCGCTGGTCCAAGCTACTTCTCTCCTCCCTCCACTACAAAAAAATTGACTTTCAGCGGCGACAAAGTTTTTTGCGGCGACAAGTCGCCGCTGAAAAGTCGTTGCCGTAGCAGCCGTGGCTGAAAACTTTCAGTGGCGACTAAAAATGTCGCCGTTAAAAGATACTTTCAGCGGCGACTTTTAGAAGTTTCAGCGGCGACAAATGTCGCCGCCGACAACACTTTCGGCGGCGACTTTTTTGTCGCCGCTGAAAGTAATGCCTAAGAAGAATTAACTTTACTAATGCCACGTCATCGTCTCCGGCTGCCACGTCATCACTGTCGACCTCCACGTCATCGCCATCGGCGGCCACATCATCACCGCCGACTGCCACATCATCACTAGCCACCTCCACGTCATTGCCACGTCACTCCTCCTCGCCACGTCATCGTCTAAATATTTTCACCTTAAATGTGTCTTCTTCCAGGTTCGAACTCGTGACCGCCTCCTTTCGTGTCCAACCTTCTTGCCGCTGAGCCAGATTGAATTTGTTTATTAATATTGTAAAATAAAATATATATTATTATATTATACTTTCAGCGGCGACTAAAAAAGTCGCCGCTGAAGGTCCACTTTCGGCGGCGACAAAAAAGTCGCCGCTGAAGGGCCACTTTCGGCGGCGACATTTTTGTCGCCGCTGAAAGTCTTGGTTTCAATGGTGAACTTTTAGCGGCGACTAAAAAAGTCGCCGCTGAAAGTCCACTTTCGGCGGCGACACTTTTGTCGCCGCTGAAAGTTCGCCATTGAAACCAAGACTTTCAGCGGCGACTTTTTTTGTCGCCGCCGAAAGTCGTCGCCTAAAGTCTATTTTTTTGTAGTGCTCCTTGCAAGTTTCAGCCTCCGACACCCTCCCCTCCTCCCCTACCTGGGTGATGAGTTAAATATGCTTGCCAACTATAAGAACTGAGTTACTGAGAATGTCAGCTTTGATATTCTGTTTTCTGTCTATATATAACACAAAGAGCCCATCCCAGTACCCTTTTATTATGCTCAAATGATTTATAAGTAGATTTTTAATCGTGATTTTATTATTATGATATAAGTATGTAAAGTAAGCTTTATCTCAAATTACATAAAAATACTTAAAATATTTAAAATAAGCAAATGCAAATAAGCCCTCTGATTTGAAAGGAAAAATTAAAAAAGCAAAGGAAAAGCAAGTTGGAGTATGACTAACGAATAGTTTGGTAGGATGGAAAGTGTATCCTACAACAATCTTTTTCTGTCGTAAGACCTATGAAAAATACTGTTCTCTGTAGAAATGAACGGGAAGTGTCGAAATTGTCTATTATTACTCTTCCCAACTTTTTGTTTAATATGTTATTTTCTAAGCAAGAATATTCAGGACATTCCAGTTCTATTTGTTTTTGTTTTTAATTCATTTCTAGCCTACCTAATACTATAACTAAAATAAATGTAATTTCACCCCCCCCAAAAAAAAGAAAACCCCGATTCCTCTTTTCATTTATTTAAAAAATTTTCCACGTGACCAAAGAAAACGTTAAGGGTTGGGAGACTGGCGAGGTTAAAACTTTCATCAAATCTCCGTTAAAAAATGGTGATCAATTTAGAAAACTTATTTGGAAAAATGGAACGAAACCTGACATTATAAAATAAGTCCACTATACATAACTCTCATACCATTTCAGCATAACTAACCAATCAAACTGATACTTCTACTGAACTGAAAAGACTGAGATTAATAACATTCATCAATTAACTGGTACGCGATAAGATGGAAGAGCTAACAAGTGCTTGGCTCTTGGCATTGAGAGACCAAATGTCTCAGACATATCCAAGTCATTAGGAGACTTGTCTTCTGGAAGTTCCCAATTAAAGCAGTGAACCAATTGTGCTAAAATAAGCTTAACAGTAATTAAACCCAATTGCAGACCAGGGCAGCCTCTTCGACCTGAACCAAATGGTAAGAATTGGAACTCATATCCTCGATAGTCCATATTGCCGTCCAAGAACCTCTCTGGACAAAATTCTTCCACATTATCAGACCATATCTTAGGATCTCTTCCTATGGTCCACGAGTTCACTATGATTCGTGAGTTCTTCCTTATGTCATATCCATTGATCGTGATGTCTTCCCTACACACACGAGGGACTAGTAAGGGTGCAACTGGGTATAGCCTCATAGTCTCTTTAATCACCATATCTAAGTAACTCAACCTGGCAAATCGGCTTCCTCGACCATTTTGCTTATTCCTACTTGGTTTTCTAGTTCGAGCTGGAGTTTTTTCATCACCCTTGGATTCCTTAAGAGTTCCGAGAAAGCCCACAGGATGACAGTAGCTGAAGTCTCCACTGCACCAACGATCGTATCTAGAAGGATCGCTTTGATGTTGGTTCGATCTATGACGAAGTTGTGCTGATCATCGTAAGTATCCATGCAAGAGAGTAGTATGTCCACGAAGTCCTTGCGTCTTCTATTCTGCCCTTCTGCTGTTGCCTTTTCATGCTCCCTAATAATCGTTTCTAACATCTCATCACGTTCCTTGCTAACCTTCCGCAAGCGTCTTGCAAAGCCCTGAATCAAAAGGGATATGTACTCCAATTAGTCTCAAAAAAATTAATAATTGATTATTGCTTAAATTGTATTGTTTGTCTACAATTCCATCCTTTTTTTTTTTTTGGCTTTTTAAAAACTGGAGCCCTCTGACTTTGTAGTTATAATCTAATTGGCTTGTCGAATGTTTACTAATAAAGTGAAGCCTTCTATAGAAAGAACCATAAAGAAAGAAAGCACGTGGCGTTCATCCAGGTGCGTGTCGCTAAAACGACAGCGTTTTGATTTTGAATTGGCGTCCATCTAGCTTTACAAGGGCACCACATCCTTCCCTCTCTGATTCTCTCTGTTATTTTTTTCAAACAAAATTAACAAATCACATGCTGAGGCACATCTTTTCTTCTCTTTCACATTTTTTTTGATAAGAAGAAACATAAAAAAAATGCATCGAGATAGATCCAATTTCATTATTATGGCTATGACGAACGAGAGAGAGAAAAAATGGGGCACCGGCGTTTTCAAATGGAGACTCACACCACGCATTGCACATTTGCACCCCCATGTTGACTAATTAAACCTTATCACCAAATAAAAAACAATTACAAATGACGGCCACTGGAAATACTCCTCCGGTCCTTATTATAAGACCCAATTTGACTTTTTATTTGGTCCTAATTATAAGACCCAATCCATTTTCTCTCTTATATTTATGTATTTTTTTCCAAGATAATCCTTCTAATAATGATAGTTTTAGCCAATATACTTAATTAGCAAGGATATTTTAGAAATAACAACACTTATTTATTATAAATAACCAACTTAACTTACTTCCTTAATCTCCTCAAATAAGTCAATTGGGTCTTATAATTAGGACCGGAGGAGTACTAGTTAATTGTTAAAAATGTGTTAGTTGTCATAAAAAAATATGTATTGGTTTCTCTAAATTATCCTGTTTTTATTAGAACTATCCTTTAATTATATTATTCTTAACACACGTAATTAAACAATACAGATAGTTTGAGAAACAAGCCCCACTCTATATATTCTATCCCTGGAAGAAAGTGAAATATGACTCATCTCTATTCTTGAGAAAACATTGAGGTTAAGATGAGCATTTGGTAATTTATTCTTGTATAAGAACTTTGTTTGATATTTTAATTTTATAAAATAATTTTTTATTTTCCTAACTCTAATGCGTTTAGTCTTAAATAATAATTTTAAAATAAATACCACTGTAAAAAAATAAACTTAACATCTCAATATTTTATATCTCTCTTTGTTCAGCTTTTACCACTCTTGGATCAAAATTCAGGGGGAATGGAGAGAGTTGCTGATTGAAACATTGAACAAACCAGCAGGAAAAAAGAACAATAAATAAATATATATAGTTGAGTTGATAATGGTACCTGGATATCAAGTGGCGCCAAGAAAGGCACGAAATCTGCAATATTGAAGGCTCCGACCAAATTCAGCGTCTCATGAACAAGCCCCTTCAGATCATACCTATCATCCCTGTTGCTTCCAAATATCATCTTATACATTATATCTTCTACAAGTCGCTCCACCTTCTCCGTCAGATCCACCACCTCACGCGCCGCCGCCCATTTCTCGATCGACTTCACCAGCTGTCCCAACTCCTTCCTTCTCAAGGGGGCAAACGACTCTACTTTCGATGCACTAAAAAGCTGCAAAGTACAGAGCTTCCTCATGTTACGCCAGTAAGGACCATATTCAGAGAAAGCCATCCCCTTGGAGCCATAAGAAAGGAACTCCGACGCTTGAGTCTTTGGCCGGCTCGCAAAGACGACGTCGTGCGTCTTGAGGAAAAGCTCGGCCGCTTCAGGGGAAGAGACGACAACAGCAGGGACCTGTCCGAGTCGCAAGGACATGATGGGTCCATAGCGCTTCGCGAGAGACTGAAGGGATCGGTGCGGGAGAGTACCCAGCTGGTGGAGGTTGCCGATCACCGGCCAGGCCGGTGGACCTGGCGGTTGTTTCTGGTCATGCTTAGGTCGTCTAAGGCAGAGGGATAGGAACAGAGCTGGTAAAAGGAAGAGAAGTGGCAGAAGAAGATGGGAAGGCAACATGTTTTTTTTTATTGTTTGTCTGATGCGAGAGAGAGGAAATGAATCACATAGAATTAGAATTTACAAGGTGTTCTCCCCCAGTGAGTTGGTGGATGAAGAATTAAGCGAAGTCGTGTTCTACCCAAAAATACAAAATAAAGCTCAAGCCGGGCGGATTAAAATATAAACGTCAATTTTGACCATGTAATGAATAAGAATAAAAAATAACACCACGCCCTCCATGAAGGACAGGTGTTTTTTGAAGCAAAGCAGAGTCAATTTTATTACGCTCACTAAACCATTCAAGAAAGCAGATAAATCTAACATACACCTTAGAAAAATAGAAGCAGTTTAGGTGAAATCTGAGCAGTTCATATCTAATTTCAACGATTCAAATTTAATTTCTTTATTTTTATTTGTTTAAAATAATTATTTTAATATGTATAGAATATAAAGTAAAATAATCCCTTAACTGTCATGTTTTAAAATAATTTTTATTTACAAATAACTAATTAAAATTTTAAATTAAACCATGTAGATCCGATCTGGATAATCCAGATCTGATGAATTTAAGCACCAAAACTGATTTCAAAAAATAAAGACAAAAACAAATCGAGGTCGCTGGTGCTGTCATTGTGATGATGGGATTCCTCCGGTTCCATTAAAGTTCCTCTCTTCTGGCGATTGAGAGAAATATCAAAGCAGGGCGACGGAGAGAAGGCTTCTTTCTTTCTTTACTTGATCCTAAGCTCAGTTGACGAAGAAGTATGCCTAGAATAAGTTAAATAAGTGGTAATTCTTAAATGCTGTTATCTCATGAAAATTGAACTGTCTTCAGGATTATGGAAATTTTAAAAATATTTTGAAACCAAATTGTAATTAAATTAGTCTATTATGCCTTAAGATCTCATTGCTATTATATTCCATATTAACATAACCACGTGTTGGTGAGAAAATTAAAAGATGGAATTTAACAAATTAGTTTGGATGGAATGGAATTAATTAATTAAGCCTCTCCCTGACCCATTTGGTGGAATGATTGACCCAGACTCTCCTGTAAAAATGAATGGGAGATATCAAAATTGTCTATTGCTACTCTTTCCAACCTTTTGTTTAATATACCTGACTCAACTGGTTTAATGACTAACAAATTCGAAAAAAATTTCCCCGTCACCAAAAAAACGTCCAGGGTTGGGAGATTGGGTTAGAACTTTCGTAAAGGCTCTGTTTGGAAGGAGACGTGACATTATTAAATGATTTTGCTACGTAACTTTAATTTATACTTATCGTGTTTTATTTATAAAGCACTTATAGTATATTTCACACAAACTAAAAAATTCTCAATTTAAAATACCATAACTTTTCAATTTTAATCCTATTTAATATATACACTTTTTAAAAAAATAGCTATCTACATTATAAATAAAGAATAATATAGTACAGTCATGCTAAAAATTTAATGAAAAAAATTTATAAATAGAATATAAAAAAAATTCTCTCTCTACCTTATAAATAGGACTAAAGAATTACGGTCTTAATAACAACAAAGACTACATAGACGTATGACTAACCAAAAACTTGCACAAAGACTACATAGACGTATGACTAACCAAAAAAACTTGCACTTTTACAATAACATGTCTTGCATTGATTAGGATTAGGGTGTACCCATTATTGAACTGAAAAGGCCTCATATTAGGATTCATCAGTTAATTAGTAAGCGATAGGATGGAAGAGCTTGCAAGGGATTGGCTCTTGGCATTGATAGTCCAAATTTCTCAGTCATATCCAACTCGTTAGGAGAGCTGTCATTTGCAAGTTCCCAATTAAAGCAGTGAACTAACTGTGCTAAAATAAGCTTAACAGTAATTAAACCCAATTGCAGACCAGGGCAGCCTCTTCGACCTGAACCAAATGGTAAGAATTGGAACTCATATCCTCGATAGTCCATATTGCCGTCCAAGAACCTCTCTGGCCAAAATTCTTCCACATTATCAGACCATATCTTAGGATCTCTTCCTATGGTCCATGAATTCACTATGATTCTTGTGTTCTTCCTTATGTCATACCCATTGATCTTGATGTCTTCCCTACACACACGAGGGACTAGTAAGGGTGCAACTGGGTATAGTCGCATAGTCTCTTTAATCACCATATCCAAGTAACTCAACCTCGGTAAATCAGCTTCCTCGACCATTTTACTTATTCCTACTTGGTTTTGTAGTTCGAGTTGGAGTTTTTTCATCACCCTTGGATTCCTTAAGAGTTCCGAGAAAGCCCACAGAATGACAGTAGCTGAAGTCTCCACTGCACCGGCAATCGTATCCAGAAGCATGGCTTTGATGTTGGTTCGATCTATGACAAAGTTGTGGTGATCATTGTAATTAGTATCCATGCAAGAGAGTAGTATGTCCACAAAGTCCTTGTGTCGTCTATTCTGTTCTTCTGGTGCTGCCTCTTCATGCTCTCTAACAATGGTCTCCAATATCTCATCAACTTTCTTGCTTGTCTTCACCAAGCGTCTTGTAAAGCCCTAAATCAAAAGGGGTGCTTTAGCTTCCAAAATTAATTATTATTATTGGTTAAATTACATTGTTTGTGTTTCACCCAAAGTTTTTGAACTAGTTTTGGTACTCGTTACAGTTATGAATATCATAATACTTATCAATATCAAACATTCAAATATAATATGAACGGTTGAGATTTAATTTTTTGTATTTTTGTTTTTTTAAAATATTTTGCTTTAATAGGTAGATAATCCAAAATCAATGTAATCTTTAACTATAACTTTAAAAAAAATGATTTTTTATTTAAAAATTATCAGTTGAAAATTTTAAATTTGGACCATAAAAACTATATCTAAATTGTGTAAATTTCACCGCAATGAACACTGAAACTGATTATCAAATTTTCTTTTGTTTTTTAGAAGCTTGAGCCTTAACTTTCTATAATCTAATGCCGACAGGAATTTAATGGTATACAGGGACGTGTGATTCCTGTTTTTTCTGGATGTGCAAAGAGATTTCTGGCCCTAAGGTCTATATTAATATTCATCAGTTTCTTTTGGATAACACACTTCTGCATTTTCTGACTATAGTTTTGGATCTCAAATGCTTGCTTAGTAATTAAAATCACTTTTATGATTTGTTTTTCACCCAAGCACCCCTTATACCCCTTATAATAACATAATAACGGGAAAACAAATTGCCCCTGGCCTACCATAAAAACTAACCACATGGCATGGTTTCAATTTGATTTTGGTGACGGTAAGGTGTGGCTTATTAAATTTTGCAGCTGAAAAGGCTTTGGCCCGCGCCCGCCCATACCGAAAACCAAGGACTTTTACGATATAGTACGCCACTAAACTCCATCCTTGGATTAAACTGTCATCTCGATTCTTAACAAAAACATAAATCATTTTAAATTCCCATATACCGATCTCACTCTCTGTTCAATTCTTACCACTGTTAGACCAAAATTTGAGAGGATATAGCTACACCATGGACAGATTTGCTGACTGAAACACTGAATAAACCAGCAGACACACATAGTTGAGTTGATAACGGTACCTGGGTATCAAGTGGCGCCAAGAAAGGCACGAAATCTGCAATATTGAAGGCTCCAACCAAGTTCAGCGCTTCATGAATAAGACCCTTCAGATCAAACCTATCGTCCCTGGTGCTTCCAAATATCATTTTATACATTATATCTTCTACAAGCCGCCCCACCTTCTCCGTCAGATCCACCGCCTCACGCGCCGCCGCGGATTTCCCAATAAACTTCACCGCCTGTCCCAACTCCTCCCTTCTTAAGGGAGCAAACATCTCCAATTTCGATGCGCTAAAAAGCTGCAAAGTACAGAGCTTCCTCATGTTACGCCAGTAAGGACCATATTCAGAGAAAGCCATCCCCTTGGAGCCATAAGAAAGGAACTCCGACGCTTGAGTCTTTGGCCGGCTCGCAAAGACGACGTCGTGCGTCTTGAGGAAAAGCTCGGCAGCTTCAGGCGAAGAGACGACAACAGCAGGGACCTGTCCGAGTCGCAAGGCCATGATGGGTCCATAGCGCTTCGCGAGAGACTGAAGGGATCGATGCGGGAGAGCACCCAACTGGTGGAGGTTCCCAATAACCGGCCAGGCCGGTGGACCTGGCGGTTGCTTCCGGTCACCTTTTGCTCTTCTAAGGCAGAGGGATAGGAAGAGAGCTGATAGAAGAAAGAGAAGTGGAAGAAGTTGAAGAAGAGAAGGGAAGGGTAAAGGGGAAGAAGACAACATGTTTGATTGTTTGTTGCAGAGAGAAAATCAGGAGCTCAGTGCATTAAGTACTGGTAGGTGGGAAGTGAAGATTTAAAAGTTGAAGGTGTGATTAAAATCACAGCTTGCCTGTCTGCAAGGGTCGGGTCCGACTGGTCGCAAACGGGAACGCAAGGCGCTTTCCCTACCATGTCATGGGCTCGATACCTGCGAGTGCACCTAGGATTAGTCTGACCGGTTGTGCTGGGATACCCTGAGGCAGCGATACCATCCTACTCAAAAAAATCACAGCTCGCCTGCGTCGCCCCATGCTATTCATTCAGATCTGGGACAAAAAAAAAAAAAGAAGATTGCTATAAATTGGCGCGGAGCCTCTCCTCACCTATTCCTTCGCATCCCATTTTCATCCTCTTCCCTGATCATGACCCTTCATTTCATCTACGGCCAAAAATAACCCATTTATCCGGCAACAGTGCGTGAACTCATGGAAATAAAAATGGGGAAGATCATTTGACTGATTTGCAAAATTATCGATCGCATGTCCTCTAAGAGACAAAATGTTGGATATATAATTTGAGAATATATGGGGGGAGATATGAGATCATGGAATATATTGACACATGATCAACACAGAAACAAACATAAATTAACTTTGTACACAACACGATGTAAATACTACGTCTTATCTTGATTAAATAAGGTTACAATCATTGTTCATTTCAAACATCAATTACCTATTTCATCCGCAAATAGCACTTGATTGACCACATTTTGATAACAAACCCCAAGGAATAATCTTTACTTATTACTATATTTTTGCATGACACATGCGTATTCATCCAAGCAACTATAGACACGCATTACAAAAAAACAGCTAATTACTGACGGAATTAGTGACGAAATAATTTCCGTTGCTAATTTCTAATGGATTACCCACGAAAATTCTATCACTAAACTTAGCCACAAAATTAGCAATAGAATTTAATCCGTCGCTAATTAGCCACGGAATTTTTACCGTTAGAAAATTTCGTGGCTAAAATTTTATAATTACGATTGGCGACGAAATACTTTTCCGTGGCTAATTTAGCCACAGAATCAGTGACGGAAAATTATTCTGTCACTAATTTCCGTGACTAATTCCGTGACTAAAATATAATATTTAATATAATATAACATAATAATATAATAAATATATAATTAAATTATATATCTTATGAATATTAAATAAAAGAATTAAATTTAAAAAATATATTTATGAAAAAATTATTTACTATTTAAAATTCAAAATTAGTGTCATTGGAAATTAATATTATATTTAAAATAATTTTTTAAAAAATAAAGCATTATAAAATAAATAGTAAAACAAATATCTAAAAATTATTTTGTTACAAAATAGTTATGATTAAAATGACCATATAGTTTATTTTTAGTTTCTAATAATATATATGTGTATATATAATTATTTGTGTAAGATAATATTATATATATTTAATTTTGCATAATAAATCAGTAAGTTCTTTACAGCTCAACTAGTGAAGTCGCGCGCGTGCACAAACGAGGTCTTTAGTTCGAGCCGTGGAGAAGTCACTTTGATGAGGAATTATATGGTGGCGACATGTGGCAATACAAGATGGCATGTGAGATAGCGATGTGTGGTGGCAGAGCTGAGGTGGTAGCGACATGTAGAGATGAGGTGGCACTGACACGTGGCGACAGAGGTGAGGTGGCATTTTAATTTTTTAAAAAAGATACATTCTGTAGCTAATTACGGACGGAATCCCGATTCCGTCGGTAATCCAATTAGTGACGAAAAAATTAGCGATGGAACCAATTCCGTTGCTAATCCGTTACTAATCCGTCGCTAAATAAAAATTCTGTCGATAAATTTCATCACTAATGAGATATCTTTTGGTAGTGATGTGTGCGTGTGTTTATATATACACATACATACATATATAAATGTATATAGACTTTCTTGTCGGTGTCATTTAATTATGGGAGAATAGAAACGGGAAGAAGCACGGAAGTGAACAAAATAACTTACACGTTAAGCCATATGCTTTAAATTATTGAAATAAATTAGATTTAACAGTTTCTTTAGACATATACTTACATAACAGGTGCATTAAACTAACATATACTCACATAACAGGCGCATGAAACTAACTTCCACTCATAGTTGACATATACCTAAATATATATGTAAACGATGTGTTGAAACAATTTTTTCTGATGAATTGTGTGGACAACTTTCATGATTTCAAGTCAGTGATTGAACGATTTAATTGTGCCAAATCAAATCATTGTCTCGTCTTATTTCTTGTTTTCTGGTTACTTGGTATAGAGCATTGAACAAAAGAGGTTTTATGCAGACGTACGTACGTTCAGAATAAAGATATCTCTAGTCTGATAATGGGAATGATAAAGGACTGTTACTTGCCCATGAAAAAAGAATTAAAAAAAATTCCGGGAGACAAAAAGTTGTCATTTTTTTGGTTTTATATTTGAGGGAAAATAAAAATTCATATTTATCGTATTTTTTATTCAACACTTTGTCTTCTTTCCTAATTTCCAGCAAATTTTAATTGAAATTTCTGCCCCTACATATATAAATAGTCGAAAATTAGCCGTTAAAGTATCAAATGTGGTACTTGAGATTTCATTTCGATAACAAATCCTTGTAATGAAACATTTTACTTGTTACCATGCATATACTGTTTGTAAGATCCCTATTCTTACGCGTGTGTGTGTGTGTGTGTGTGTCTGTGTGTGAAAGAACTTCCCTGCCACATAGTTAAAACAGAAATACCATTTTAGGATAGAAAAAACTTTCACGTTAGCTATAGATTTTAACTATTGAAATTAAATGAATTACAATTTATTCCAATATATATTCTTCATATGACATGCATATAATTAAAACACAAGGGATACATAAGCCTTGTAATATGAGTCCTAATTATTTTCTAAAAATACAGAACTGGATCCATATGTTGACCAGAAGCATATAAAGTCGAAAACCTTGACCACCCTGACTAATATGGACATTCTGTGCTCAATCTATAAGTTGGAACGGCTAACAAGTGCTTGGTTCTTGGGACTGTAAGGCCAAACTCTTCGTTCATGTCCAAGTCACTAGGACGCATGTTTAAAGGAAGCTCCCAATTAAAGCCACAGCGAGTTTAACTGTAGTCAGACCAATCTGAATTCCAGGACATGTTCTACGACCTGATCCAAATGGCAACAATTCATAATCGTGTCCTCGTATGTCTATGTTTCTGTCAAGGAACCTCTCTGGATAGAACATAGAAGCATCATCTGACCATACTTTAGGATCTCGTCCTATAGCCCACACATTCACTATGATCCTTGTCTTTTTCCTTATGTAATATCCATTAACTGTGACATCCTTCGTACTTTCTCGAGGGATTAAAGGAGCAGGGGGATGCAGTCTGAGAGTCTCCTTAATGACCATGTCTAAGTAACTTAACTTAGCTAAATCACCTTCCTCGACGATTCTGTTCATTCCAACTGCATTTTTAAGCTCGTTTTGGAGAGTTTTCATCACTCTTGGATTCCTAAAGAGCTCAGATAAAACCCAGTCAATTGCAACACTGGAAGTGTCAGTTGCGGCAAAAATCATGTCTATTAGAATGGCCCTGAGGTGAGGTTTATCAATCACATGGTTTTGTTCGTCCTGCAAATCTATGGGCTGATCATGCACCAAGGAAAGCATTGTGTTTATGAAGTCCTTGTGGTCTTTAGAACCTTCTTCGTGCTCTCTCACTATCTTTTCCAGAACACCATCAAGCGCCTTATGGTTTCTCCTTAGTCTTCGTGTCAGACCCTGTCATACGGTAGAAAATATTGATCATGAAATTTAAAGTAGGAAGAAAACCCAATTATTATTCTCCTAGAGATTAATATCATTGAGGGATTAGAATTTGGATTGTATATTATTTTTTTCAGCAAGAAGAATTTGGACTTGATATGCGTCAGAAATGAGCTTGAACTCTTCGACGCACAGAGAACACACGAGTGTTATTTAAGGAAAAGAAAATTAACGATTTTCCATTGAAAAAGTAATGAATTAACGAATTTTGATGTAAGTAAGATGAGATATTATTATACTAAGCTAGTTGGAGGAATAAGACATTGGCACGCACATAGCATATATACCTGGAGATCAAATACACCAAGCCAAGGGACAAAATCAACCAGATTAAATTGCCCCGCCAAGATTAGTCCCTCCTTAATCAGCCCCTTTAAGTTAAGCCTGTCGTCCTTAGCACGTCCCAGTATAATCCTATATATTATGTTTTCTATAACGTCCCCCACCACCTCGCTGAGATCGACGACCTCACGCGCCGCCGCAGCTCTCTCCAGTAACTTCACCATGGCTCCCAGTTGCTCCCTCCTCAGAGGAGCGAATATCTCCACTCTTGACGCGCTGAGAAGATGGAGCGTGCACACTTTCCTCGCATATCTCCAATACGGACCGTACTCTGCGAACACGAGTCCCTTGGTTCCTCTAGAAAGTGGATCCGAGGCTTGTATATGGGGTCGGGATGCGAAAACGGTGTCGTGAGTTTTGAGGAATAGCTTCGCGGCTTCAGGGGACGAAACAACAACGGCAGGAACTTGTCCCAACTTGAACGACATGATGGGGCCGTACTTTTGGGCGAGAGATTGAAGGCTGCGATAGGGCAGTTCTCCCAGCATGTGGAGGTTGCCGATGATCGGAGGGGACATTGGGCCCGGTGGTCGTTTTCGATCATCGTGACATCGTTTTGTGATGAGTATGGAAGTGGATAGAAGGAACGCGAATGTGAGAAAGAGGACAGCAGGAATCGCTAACGATGGAGGAAACATCTTTGATCGTTTGCTTTGGAGATGGAAGAGCCCTAATTAGTGCAAGAAAATGGGGGTCCGTGGGATTTGGATTTTATAACAAGCAGGGATTTATTGCTTAATTATTACGGTATATAGATTTTTTCTTGGCCAAAATTGTAGTATATAGATTAGCCAACTAACTTGAAAGCAACGAGGCGTTATGGAATTAATATCGGAATATCTGATATGGTTGAGGTTGAAATGTTAAATGAACAAAAAACCAAAAGATGTGTGCAAGTTGATTATAATCAAGGTTGTCTCAATTCTCGTGAGTTTAATTATACACTTTTAATACCATTTTATTAATAAAGATAAACTTGGATCTAAATTCGAATCATAAACTCATAAAAATTTACTTTTATTAAGAAAATAGTATTAAAAATATATAATTAAATAATTAAAATGTAAAAAATGACAATAGTTTTGTTTAAACAAATTTTAAATCCAAACCATTGAAATTCATAATTTATCATATTTAACAAATTAAAAGTAATTTTTATGAAATTCATATATAAAGTTACTAAATATAATCAAATTTAAAAATTTAGCGTGATTTTAAAAACGAGTTAATATAATTTTATAAGCTAAAATTATAAAAAGGATAAACCTGATGAGTAAATTTGTAAGTTCAGCTAGCACGAATTTGTTATAAACTGAAAACATGAAAATATTGAATTCGGAGAGTCAATCAACAAATTTGATAACAATAATTATAAAAATTAAAACTTCATCTTAGCCGAAAGGCCAAGAAATTAAGGCAAGCGTGCGAGTTGGTAAACATTAAGGAAACGTGATCCAACAAAATATTACAACCTCTAAGAAATATAATTTCAACTGGCCCTAAAATTCTAAGGTGGGTAAGATTGGAATTGAACGCAAATTTTCAACCTTAATCGTGAATCCGTGATCAATATTTGCGGCTGAGAGAACGGAAAATTTGGAATAACATGAAAATTTTCTCTTTCCGGACGTGAAAAGCCACTGCAACTGTAATAATATGAGACATTTTTTTAAACTTATTTTTCGTGAAAGAAAACATAAAACACGTTTTTAATACTTGTTTAATACAATAAAGATAAATGTAAAAAATTATTAATTTAATGCAGATTTTCAATTTGTGGACTTGGACTGTGTTCAGCATCGTGTTTTGTAGCCTAAACGTTCATCTCAACCACCAAAGCCACTTTTTGGATTTTGAAATTGTTTTGGTTGACTTCTTTTGTGATGGACTTTTTGGGTTTGATGAGCTTTTGAGCTGAACATTGGAATATTTGAATGAATACCAAACTATAATTTTAAAAATGATTTTACAATACACAAAATAAATATGTAGAGGAGTTTGTCTCGATTTACAAAAAAAATACTTTTTAAAAACACTTTTATTACTTGCCAAACACCCCCTAGTCTTTTGTGCTTTTGGGGTAAGACAGGTGCGGTATAGGAGATTAAAAAAAGAGAGAGAGAGAGAGAAAGAAAATAGCAGACATTGGACATTAACAATTTTTCCTTTTTGGGCACTCACACATTATAAAAGTTAGAAAATAAGCTGAGGATAATTTTTTTTAGTAAATACTGATCACAAATTATTGAAAAAAAGTAAATACTGAACGTAAAATTGAAAAAAGAAAAAAAAAAAAGCACCATGCCATTTTTTTCATTTATTTACTTAGTGTTTAGATTTTTTTTTTTTTTTAACAAAAAGGCATCTTTTTTTTTATATTAAACTGCTTAGAACTTACTCTATAGTTATGTAATATTATTTACTTAAAAAATTTTACATTTATATAATTTCTAATTTATAGATATTTTTATCCATCAAGTATAATTAATTAAGATAATTTTATTTTTAATTTTTTTTACTATCGTCATATTATAATATTACTTAATAAAATTTATATACTTTTTAGTCATTTTATATCTAAACTTATTTTTTATTATTTATTCAAAAATAATTTTGTTATAAAAGCCAATTTAAACATAAATTACATCATTCTATCTGACTTTTGACTTTTTGCAAAAAATCAGATTGAGAAAAAATAACTTTTCCCCTTATTATCCAAACACATGTCAAGGTTAGGAGTAGGCGTTATTGCATCATATTCTTTTCACAGAGAACAATGTTAAAAAAATAGGTCTCATGTTGTTACTGTTGCTCTGGCAACGGTTAACAAGGTAATTCCCACCACCCTGAAGTTCTGAACAACTCCTTCTACCATTCACGAGTGAAAAATAAGTGTCAAAGTCAGTCTCGAATTGAGGGTTACCACTATTTTCAATTCATAAAATTTTATATTGTTTTGTTTTATATTTCTAAAATTTGATTTGATTTTAATTTTAATATCTAAAATTTTAACTTCTTTTTTGTCCATGGAAAAAGGTTTTAGAAGCCAAAACTATTGATTTTAAATTTTAAACACAAGACCAAAATGAAGTTAAATTTAAGGAATTAAAATTAGTATTAATCCTAATGTTACAATTGAAAGACATTAATCTGGAAGCCTGCGTTTTTAAGTCAACTTGAAATAAATAAATGCTTAGTAATATTGTATTTACCTCACGCCGAGGGCCTCGCATAAATCCAGATTGCCCTGTCCGTGACCGTGCAGCCACTTTGTAACCGATAAGTAGATGCTATGTGATGAGCTTTAGATATTTAACTTTGTTTATTTTAAATGATTTTGTATGTTATTTCTCTTGCCAGTTGCTACTAGTAAAATGAACTCTTTTTTTGGCCAAAAACATGATTTTGTATTGTGTAATATTAATATACTCATCCTATCTGTAGTGTGAGACCTAATGAACTAATTTGAGTAGATTAAAAATATCAATTGAATTAGTTAATATGATATTTTTTTTCTAAAATACTGCAAGTATCTTCTTTAATTTCTTCTCTCCTCTTATTAATTATTGTTGGGAGGATAACAATTGAGTTAATTTGATAAAAAAATTAATAATAGTGTAAAACAGATCTTACATATAGAACCAATATCAACTCCTTCATTAGGTCCTACATCAAGGATCAGAGGAGTAACATTTATTGTTAATGAAAATATTTTTGTTTCATAAACCGTAAAAATATTTTTTTTTTCAAAGTAGCCAAACAAACACGTCGCACAGGCTGTAAGGAAGCGCACCAGATCATGGCAATACAGTAATTGAAAGGCAGCAACTTAAATATATATTTGAAATAGTGGCATTCTTTTAATAATTAGTGATTATTATTTCAACTACCACATTTTGACTTTGGCCCATGCCTTAATTTCTTAGCGTGATGCGATTGAACAAGGAACCAGCTAGTTCTAATTTTAACCGTGCCATTTTTGTTTTCTTAAAAAAAAAAGTGCACAATCATAATCATAATTACTTAAATCAGTAGGCCAAAAGTTGCAATAGTCCTAAAACACAACCTTCAGGATTCAGTCCCGTTTGTCGGTTTTTCTTTTCTTTCGTTTTTTAACAAGAATTTTTGAACAAGAAAATTTATTGATTAATGAATATTGCTGATAAGGCTTGGTACATACCACAAGGGGAGTGACTCGCCATTGTGGAAATATCACCAAAAAAATATTGCGTTACTTTCAGCGTTAATAATAAATTACAATCACCATCAAATTAATGATAGGCATAGTTAATGAAACTTGAAAGATCAATACAAAAAGGACGTATTTCATATTTTTCCACAGTATTAAATACTCTTCCGGTCCTTAATATAGGACCCAATTATTGAGTTGGTTTTGGTTCTAAATATAAAATCCATTTCTCATATTTATCAAATTTCCCTAAAATATTCCGATGGATGCTTCCTCAATCCTAATCAAGTAGAAGAGGGAGGGGGTATTAAGAAAAATGATTATGGTATTTTAGGAAAAACGTGTCACATTTCTTATAATTAACTAACTTACTTAATTTTCTTAATCTAATCAAATTAGTTAAATTGATCTTATATTAAAAACCGGAGAAGTATTTCAAATCAAGTCACCGAAAATTTATGAGGGAAAGATACTATAAATCATATAGCTAATTCGTATGGTTAGTGGGTGAAGGGTTTGCATCACTTGGAAAAGTGTTTAATGAATTAATTGCTATTGGCCTGAAAAATATGGAAAGGAAGGGGAACTCTATTATTTGTTATTAGGGATGAAAATAGGCCAGGCCTCACCCTTAATAAGCCCAACCTGTAGTGAGGTCTATTGATCTAAGCCTGGCCTACGGCCTGTAAAAGGCCTTTTATTCGACCTAAGCCTAGCCTAGCTTGTGGCCTATTAAGAGGCCTTTTTTTAAACAAATTTTAAACACACATAAATCAATTCAAAATTATAATAATTCAACCCAATTTATCTAAAATACAAACGGAATATATGAAATTATCAAATGAACACAATTTGTAAAATGTGTCTCCTTGGGCCCAAAAAAAATCAAATATGAAAAATTATTAGAAAATATAATTTTACTCTAGTATAAAAATATTACTTCATCCCATCTCTAGTATAAAAATTAGTTGATGACTAGATCTAGTTTAAAATATGAAACGTCCTTAATCCTTTTTATATTTTAAATTTATCATTTGTTTCAAACTAATTTACTAACAAAATGATATTTGATCTCGTTGTTACACATAGTTGTTTTAAAAAAAATATGTTACATTTATTATAATTTATTTATTTAAATTAATTAAGCAACTATTATAATAAGAATTAGATCGAAGACACATATATACAATCTAAAATGTAATAGGTCAATTCTATAAATATATATATTCTATATAAGATTAATATGAAAACATAGATCAAATAAATGAATGATGCTTTTGTTTTTTTTAATGCTGTTATGTTTTCTTTCTCTGTTCAAATATGTATTATTATACATACATCAATTATTTTTATTATAAGAATGGAAATAAAATGAAGCATGCAATGATCTCTGGATAGCATGTTTATGTGGGTGAAATTTTCTCAATTAACCAATCAGAATAGCAGATTCCCTCCTGTCTATTTACAATTTTAACCTCAAAAAAAAAAATAACAGGCCCAAGCCGCCTAACAGGTCTAATAAGTATATTATTAGGCCTGAGCCTAGCTTGATAAAGTAAACAAGCTTTTGTTACAAGCTTGAGCCTGTTTAGATATCTAAATAGGCTAGGCCACAGGACCTTGACAGGCCACCTGACCTATTTCCACCTCTATTTGTTATGAAGGTTTTTGGAGGTTAAAAATAAATTTATATATCATCAATTTTTCTACTGAAGAAGGGGCAAAAACACGTGCTTCGTCGACCGTATAACGGCTTGAAGATAACTGTATTGTGGCTGAGTACAAACTTCCCTTGGGAGAGAATAAAAACTTAAGAAGAAACATATCATTTAAGTATCAACAAACTTACATGCTAACCCATATACTATCTCGAATCCTAATTATAAGACCTCATTTATAATTATAACATCCTGTTTATAGTCTACAAATAAAGTTTTTATAATTAGGACAAGAGGTAGTAATAATTTTAGGAAAAGAAACATTTTTTATCTTATTGACGGTGTCACCACATACTTCATTTATGTATCTTGCACAGAACAGTCCACACTGCCCATTTAACGTTCTTTTACGACTAACCCTATCATTATCTAATTATGTAAACGATAAGTTGGAATAGCCAGTAAGGGCTTAGTTCTTGGGATTGTGAGACCAAACTTTTCGTTCATGTCCAAGTCACCGGGACAAACGCCACGAGGAAGCTCCCAATTAAAGCAATGCACCAGTTGAGCTAAAACTAATTTAACTGTAGTTAGACCCAACTGGGTCCCAGCGCATCCTCTTCGACCTGAGCCAAATGGTAATAGCTGGAAATCATGCCCTCGAACATCTATATTGCTATCGACAAACTTTCTGGATAGAACATATGAGCATTGTCAGACCAAACCTTAGGATCACGTCCTATGGCCCATACATTTACTAAGATCCTTGTCTTTTTTCTTATGCAATATCCATTGACTATGACATCATCCTTCATACTTTCTCGAGGGATTAAGAAAGGTCCAGGTGGATGTAGTCTGAGAGTCTCCTTAATGACCACGTCCAAATAACTTAAGCTTGCTAAATCAACTTCTTCCACCATTCTGTTCATTCCAACTACTTCTTCCAGTTCATTTTGGAGATCTTTCATGACTCTTGGATCCCTCAAGAGTTCAGACAGAGCCCATTCAATTACAACAGAAGAAGTATCAGTTGCCGCAAGGATCATATCTAATAAAAGAGCCGTGAGGTTAGGCCTATCAATGGTGTGGTCTTGATCATCGTGCAGCAAATCCATGGGTTGATGCAGCAAAGAAAGCAATATGGAGATGAAATCGTTATGGTGCTGTAAATTTGGTTCTGTAAGTGCAAGTTCATGCTCAGCGATTATCTTCTCCAATGCATCGTCAAGCGCCTTTCTGTTTCTCTTTAACTTTCGTGTCAATCCCTACCAAACATAAGTTGAATAGCTCCTTAACTGATTTGAGTGTAACACTAAATACATATTTTTCTCCTTCATATATTTTTTGTGTAACAACTTCAATTAAGAGAATATTCAAAAATTTCCTGATCCATCCTTTTATCTGCAGGTTCTTATTCAATGATCTACTTGTGGCGCTCGCGCACACACATATATATAGCATTCTTTTATAATTAAGTCATCAATGAAAACTATAACAATCATGTTATCTTAACTTCTTTCTTTTTTTGCCAGGAAACAGATTACCTTAACTCTCTTCCGCAATAAAACTATGATTTTCTTGAAAAGTATCCAAACAAGAGATGATATTATTAGTTTGTAAGATAACCCTAATTTTCGGTTCATATATGATTGATTTTGACATGCACAACTGTGGTTGGTCTTGAATTCAAGATTAATTTCAGCACGCATATATATGTTTGGATCTTTTTCCCGAAAAAGACCATAATTTTGACTCTTATAATTACTAAATCAAACAATTTTATGCCATTAGATTATCAAATATTAATATTAAGCAAAATTCTCTCTTTTGCGCAAGGCATATATACCTGAAGATCAAACGCAGCAAGCCAAGGGATATAATCAGCAATGTTAAACTGTCCCACCAAGTTCAGAACCTCGTTCATCAGCCCTCGCAACTGAAACCTATCATCCTTACGACGTCCCAGCACCATCCTATACATCATGTTCTCCAAAAGCTCCCCTACCTTCTCACTAACATCCACAACTTCTCCGGCCGCCGCCTCCCTCTCCAGCTTCTTCACCGTCGCTCCCACCTCCTCCTTCCTCAGAGGAGCGAACATCTCCACTCTTGACGCGCTTAGAAGATGAAGGGTACACAATTTCCTCACATATCTCCAGTATGGACCATACTCTGCAAACGCCACTCCCCTCACTCCCTTCTTGAACGGATCTGTCGACTGTACTTTGGGTCGAGATGCAAAAACGGCGTCGTGCGTCTTCAGGATTTGCTCCGCAGCTTCAGGGGACGAAACGACGACCGCAGGAACTTGTCCCAGCTTCAACGACATGATCGGACCGTATATTTTGGCCAGCGATTGAAGGCTGCGGTGTGGCCGTTCGCCCAACAAGTGAAGGTTGCCGATGATTGGTAGGGACGGTGGTCCTGGTGGTCGTTTCCGATCATCTTGTTGTCGTCTTGTGAAGAGCATGGAAGTGGATAGAATGAATATGAATGTAAGGATGAAGAGGATAGCAGGAGTGGTTAATGTTAGAGGAAACATGTTTGATTCTTTCTTCAGAGACAAAAAACAAAATTATGAGCTTTTTACATGAAAGTGGAGACGTAGGTAAGAGGTTTCAATGGTTAATGTAGTAAAATAAATAAATAAATAAAGGTTCAATAATTCATTTTAGGTATTATTTTTTATTTTTTAAAATGGCTCTTACATTTATTGTAAAGGTATAAATTTATACCTTGCTGGAAAAAAGGAATTAGCAGCCAAATTAAAATTTATTTATAATGCCAACTTTCGAGAGTTCTTCAAGAGGCAATGTTATGAATATACACGCTAGATTTACATCTCACGGAATGCACGGGATGTTTTAGTACATGAAAGGTAAAGTTAAATAGAAATATTAAAATTTAAAACAGACGAGTATATTATAGATGATTTTCTTCGATTTTAAAAGCCGTAAGAACCTCCCCTGAAATCAATAGTTATAAAGCACAAACATTCCTTTTATTTTTAACATTTTATTTCCATCCACTTCCCATTCGTTATTTTACGATTAAGTCATACGTTTGGATCAAAATACCCCTCCTGAGACATAGATGCTAGGTTACAAAATTGATAATACATTTGGTCCTAATTATAAAATCTCGTTTAGTCTACAAATAAAATCTTATAAATAGGACCAGAGGTAGTATTAAATAATAGATGTTTTAATATATAATAATAATTTCATAATCAACTAAATGATTTTTGGTGCACGGAATTGCAGAAATTGTCTCAACCACACACCAAGCGGTAGCTAGTCTGCTTTTATTTATGAAATATATAGATTCATTTGATTTGTTGGCTGGCCAAAAGAAAAATCCCTTTTATTTGAAAACGTCCATGGAAGAGAAATAAACATAACTCGTATCAGCAATTCACCTTCAGAGTACCGTCATCTGAAACATCGAAGAGTATTAAAAATGAGTTGTGCCTTTCACTCCAAAACAAAAAAAAAAAAGAGATGTTCCTCTTTGTATTGATCCAAGTGAGTTAACATTAACAACTAATAAGAGTGAATTTAAAACACGAACTTCCAGTATAAATGGAAGGACTCTAAATTACATTATTGAATTAAAGTACAATAGTATAACAGTCTCTCTCTCTCTGTGTCTCACACACACACACACACACAGTCTCTTACACGTACACGGAACAATAGACTTTGCACATACACTAAAATAACTTCAAATGAGGCTTCTTACCCTATTTACATATGTAAACGATAAGTTGGAACTGCTAGCAAATGCTTGGCTCTTGGAATTGAGAGACCAAACTCTTCATTCATGTCCAAGTCACTGGGAGACATGCCATAAGGAAGTTCCCAAGAAAAGCAATGAACCAATTGAGCTAAAACAAATTTAACACTAGTCATACCCAAGTTCATGCCAGGACAACCTCTGCGACCTGAGCCAAATGGTAACAGTTGAAAATCATGTCCTCGAACGTCAATATCGCTGTCAACAAATCTCTCAGGATGGAACATATGCGCATTTTCAGACCAAACCTTAGGATCACGTCCTATGGCCCACACATTTACAATTACCCTTGTCTTTTTCTTTATGTAGCACCCGTCGATTGTAACATCCTCCATACTCTCTCGAGGGACAAGTAAAGGTGCAACTGGATATAGTCTAAGAGTCTCTTTGATTACCATATCTAAATAACTTAACTTTGCTAAATCAGACTCTTCCACCATTCTCGTCATTCCAACAACATTTTGTAGCTCATTTTGAAGATTTTTCATCACTCTTGGATGCCTCAAAAGTTCGGATAAAGCCCACTCAATTACAACAATAGAAGTGTCAGTTGCCCCTCCAACCATATCTGATAAAATAGCCTTGATGTTTGCTTTATCTATCACATGGTTTTGGTCGTCCTGTAGATCCACAGGTTGGTGCATCAAGGAAAGCAATATGTGTATGAAGTCGTTATGGTGTTGTAAATTTTGTTCTTTTGAAGTGCTTTCATGCTCCATCACTATCTTATCCAACACATCCTCGAGCACCTTGTTGTTTCTTTTTAACTTTCGTGTCAAGCCCTAGCAACATCAATTAAATAGCTCACTATATATGAAGTATAACACCAATCTAGAAAGTCTAGATATGATCTGGACAGTCCAGACCTCATTTTCTTTTTATTTTAATTTTTAAAATAATTATTTTAATAGGTATAGAATCTAAAATAAAGATAATATGTTAATTATCATTTTTCAAAAATATTTTTATTTAAAATAATTAATGAAAAATTTTAAATTTAGACCATCCAAATCTGATAAACACCAATTAAATATGTATTTTTTAAAGTTCATACTATATATATGTTTAATTTCTATCTAGAAACGCAAGGAAAAATATTTAAAAACAATCAATGCTCAAGGCGAAAAGATTATAGGCACATTACATACCTGGAGATCAAGTACACCGAGCCAAGGGACATAATCACCGAGATTAAATGCTCCCACCAAGCTCATCGCCTCCTTAATCAGCCCTTTTAGGTTAAACCTATCGTCCTTGGCGCGTCCCAGGACCATCCGATAAATTATGTTCTCTATAAGCTCCCCCACCATCTCACTAATATCAACAACCTCACGCGCCGCCGCGGCTCTCTCTAGGGACTTCACCGTCACTCCCACCTCCTCCTTTCTCAAAGGCGCAAACATCTCCACTCTTGATGCGCTTAGAAGGTGAATGGTGCACAGTTTCCTCACATGTCTCCAGTACGGACCATACTCGGCAAACACCACTCCCTTGTTGGCTCCTTTAGAAAACGGATCCGCCGCCCGTATTTTGGGTCGGGTCGCAAAAACAGTGTCATGAGTCTTGAGGAATTGAACGGCAGCTTCAGGGGACGAAACGACAATTGCAGGAACTTGTCCCAACTTCAACGACATGATGGGACCATATTTTTGGGCCAGCGATTGAAGGCTACGGTGTGGTCGTTTACCCAACATGTGGAGGTTACCAATGATTGGGAGGGGCGGTGGCCCCTGTGGTTGGTTCTGACCATCTTTGTGTCGTTTTGGGAAGAGGATATTAGTGGATAGGACCAATATCAATGTCAACAAAAGGATCGCAGGAATCGCTAGTGTTGAAGGAAACATGTCTGGTTGTTTTGCTTCGGAAACCGATCAAAGAGGGAATAAATTTTGTGCTTATGCTGGATAGTGGCGGATTGAATGCTAATATATATGTGAAATAGGTAGGATCCTGTTCCTATGACGTGATCAGCAAGATAATACGTAAATAGATAGAAACAAACAAATACCCAAAAAAAAAAAGTGTCAAACCCTCGAGAAAGAGAATCCAAACTCATCAACATCTTTCGTATATATAAAATTATGAGCTTTTGTCTCCCGATAAATGGATATGGACATTTGATGAGTTCACACTACATATATTATATTCAAGCATCGTCATCTTCTTTGTTCCCAGTAATTTTTTGACCAGATTGCTGTTGAATTGAAGGAAGCTCTTCCATGGACATAGTCCTCTACTTCTTGCCCAAGGATAAATTAAATTCTTGGTGTCCAAAATCCAAACTTGGTGCTCAAGAAAGATGGAAACTTCCATGGAGCTTGCGTCAATTACCATCCACGAAGCTCTATTGCCATCATCAGATCACTAAGGCAATATAATTGAGCAACTTAATTATTGGGCGCTACACATCATTACCAAATGATAAAATCAGAGCTTAATTAGAAGCATCCCCTCATAAGAATAATAATCTTCACCGAACTATTATGAATCGAATTTCTAATAACAATCTAATGAATTAAAATAAATTTTATAATTACTATCAAACATTAGGGTTATAAGATAATATGTGTGTATTGGCACGACAAATGTACGGACCGTGACAAGTTAAGACATTATATGTGCATGTAAAATCATGCGACATTAACAATCACTATTCTGATAATGAATATAAGCATATGATAAAGAATTGTCGCTTGCCCAAGAAAGAAAAAAACAAACAAAATAGTTTGGGTATCAGTTATTGTTTTGTCTAGCTTTGTTTGAGGGAAGATTTAAAAAAAAATCAAATTTATGGGATCTTTAATTTAAACTTAGTTTTGTTTCTTAAATTTAAGTAAATTTAGATTTAAATTGCTGCTTCCAACGGAATACCCGAAATTGTGCCTCTAATTAAAGTATCAACTTGATCACATTTTGATAACAAATTACTAAATCTTTTGAAGGAAATATCTTTATTTTAACATACTATTTGTAAGATCCATATATTTATACATATAATGGTTTATATATATATTTGGTATACTAAAAGTTTAGATGAGTTGGGTCTTGGAGACTTATCAAGACCAGGGTATACCTTCAAACTCAAAAAACACTCATAAAAATATTTACAGACGCCCACCAATGTGGTCTTTACATTGACAGCGGGATTCAAACTCATGGTCTTATAGGTTATGAGCTGACTTTTGACCAATTAAGCCAACTCTTGCTGGTAGTTTATATACACACACATATAGTGGTGTGTATTTCTGACCACTTAGGTAAAATAGAAACAAGGGGAGAGAAACAATTATATATAGACTATAGAAAATCTTACACATTAAGCTATATATATTTGACATTATTGAAATAAATTTCAACACACACAAGCACAGTACATTCTTCATGTGATTTACATGAATTAAAACAACACACATATACAATAGAACGCATCAAGTAAAACTAAAAAACTGATCGAAGGAAAAGTATGAGGAATCTTGCTATTACATAAATACACACATCATTCCTCAAACGATAGGCCTTGTAATCTGAGTTTTTATTTTCAGAGAAGGTACACTAGACGCATAACTGAAGGCATAGCGTAAAGCCCTAGACCTTGATCAGTTTGAACAGCCCGTATCTAATCTGTAAGTTGGAACAGCGTGCAAATGCTTCATTCTTGGGACTGTGAGGCCAAACTTTTCACTCATGTCCAAGTCACTTGGACACATGCCACAAGGAAGCTCCCAACTAAAGCAATGCACCAATTGAGCTGCAACTAACTTAACTGTGGTCATGCCCATTTGAAGTCCGGGACATCTTCTACGACCTGAACCAAATGGTAAAAATTGATAATTATGCCCAAGAATATCTATATTGTTATCAATGAACCTTTCTGGATAGAACATATAAGCATCATCGGACCATAACTTAGGATCTCGTCCGATAGCCCATGCATTTATCATGATCCTGGACTTTTTTCTTATGTAATATCCATTAACTGTGACATCCGTCATACTTTCTCGAGGGATAAGTAAAGGAGCAGGTGGATGTAATCTAAGAGTCTCCTTAATGACCATATCTAAGTAACTTAACTTTGCTAAATCAGCCTCATCCACCATTCTGTTCATTCCAACCACATTTTGTAGCTCACTTTGGAGATTTTTAATCACTCTTGGATGCCTCAAGAGTTCAGATAGAGCCCAGTCAACCACAATGACAGAAGTGTCAGTTGCGGCAAAAATCATATCTGCTAAAATAGCCTTGAGGTGGTCTCTATCAATAACACTGTTTTGGTCGTCATACAAATCCGTAGGTTGACGTATCAAGGAAAGCATTATGTGTACGAAGTCGACGTGATGCTGGCCATTTTGTTCTCTTGTAGCTTGTTCATGCTCTCTGACTATTTTTTCCAACACATCGTCAAGTGCCATAATGTTTCTCTTTAATTTTCGTGTCAAACCCTGTCATACATTAGTCAAATGGGTCATTAGAGCCAGAGTTTCACACACACACACACACACACACACACACACACACATCTATATATCAATGTTTTGGCCAGCTTTTATCCATAAACACGCCACTTTATCTGTATAACGTTAGAGGGGTATCGAAGAAACCATTTGTTGTCAAAGAAAAATGGAAGGAAATCCAATTATCATGCTCTTAAAATGATCGACTACTAGCACAAAATTAAAGCAAATTCTTTAAGTTAATAAGTCATCAATGAAAGTTAACAATATAAGTTGAAGTAAGATGTCCTTCAAAAATATCCCACGCCTGCTAGCGTTAAGAAGAAAATTGGGTGCCATTATTCTTGATGTTATTTTTCATGTAGGCAAATCTTTAAGCTTAAACAGGCCTTTTTATTCCTTAGTTTGAATGTACAGAAAAGTAAGGCAAGAGGAAATTATGAGAAATGTAAGACCAAAAAGAAGACCCAAGCAACAAGCGAGATATTATATACCTGGAGGTCAAGTATACCTAGCCACGGGACATAATCAACCAGATTAAACTGTCCCGCCAAGCTCAGTGCCTCCTCAACAAGCCCTTTTAAGTTAAACCTATCATCCTTAGCACATCCTAGGATCATTCTGTTAATTATATTCTCTATGAGGTCCCCGACCACCTCACTGAGATTGACGACCTCGCGCGCCGCCGCAACACTCTCCAATGACTTCACCATCAACCCTACTTCCTCACTCCTCAAAGGAGCTAACATCTTCACTCTTGACGCGCTTAGAAGATGGAGGGTGCACACTTTCCTTACATGTCTCCAATACGAACCATACTCTGCAAAAGCTAGTCCCCTGGTTCCTCTAGAAAGTGGATCCACCGCTTGTATTTTGGGTCGGGATGCAAAAACGGTGTCGTGAGTCTTGAGGAATAGCTCCGCCGCTTCAGCGGACGAAACGACAATCGCAGGAACTTGTCCCAACTTTAACGACATTATGGGACCATACTTTTGGGCTAGCGATTGGAGGCTGCGATGGGGCAGTTCTCCCAGCAGCAAGTGTAGGTTGCCGATGATCGGGAGGGACATTGGGCCTGGTGGTCGTTTTCGATCATCTCGTTGTCCTTTTGCAAAGAGTATGGAAGTGGACAAAACGAATATGAATATGAGAAAGAGGATAGCAGGAAACGCTGATATCGATGGAATCATCTTGGAATGGTTGCTTCGGAGACGGAAGACACTTAATACAAGAAATTGGGGTTGCCTTGTGTTTGCATTTTATAATGAGTTTAAGTGCTGATCCGCCCCCAAAACTCATGATTTTCAAATTCAATTTGGATGGTGCAGATTTAAGTTTTTTTATTTTTAAATAAAAAATTGTTTCTTAAAAATGGTAGTTAAGAAATTATCTTTATTTTAGTTTCTATACTCATTTAAATAATTATTTTTTAAAAAAATAAAAAATTAAATATGGATTATCCAAATCAAGATGGTCGATAACAGAAAATAGTTCATTTTATAATTCCAATCCTTGTTCCTTTGAATGCTCAATATAAGGACTAAACATCTAATTTATATAAATTAAGAAAATCATTTGAGTTAATTATTTATTAAAAAATTACTACGTGTTTGTTTTCCTAAGGTAACTCCTTAATAATTTAATAATTTTCAATGAAAATTATTTCATATGAAAACTTCTCTTTAATATATGTAATCAGTGGGGATAGTTTAAAAAAGTATTATATATCTAGAAAACAAAATACACTAAGTCTTAAATTTAATACCAAAGCAAACTCCTGAATTTGTTAATTTTGATATTTAGGATCAAATAAAATACTCTATTTTAACTGTTTATATATGAGATCTTCCTAGAAAAGAAAATAAAGAAAAAGAAGGAAGAAAAAGAAAATCTTACCCCAGGATAGCGATGGTTGAAATATTAAGTGAAAAAAGGCGTGTAGAAGTAGGCAAGTTAGTAAATGCGCGCCCCTTTTGGTGAATAATAAATGCGTGCTTTAAACATCTCCCATAACATGCTTCTATTGTTAGAGCTAGTAATATAGGTTGTACTCGTGGATCCAACCTGCCAACCCAACAAAAATAATAGATTAGGGTTGACAAATCTCAACTCACTAGTAAACAACGCTTTTCAACCCGTACTGTCAAATCCACAACCTGCTGCGGGTTAGCCTGCCAACCCGCGGACCAACCCGTATTTACTTTTTTGTATTTTTTAAATTTGATTAATCATTATATGTATATTATTATATTATGTATTCTATCTAAAAAATTTTAAAAATACCTATATCATTTATTTATTTTGTGTTTTTAATCAAGTATTTAAATAAAAGATAAAAATTTTATTATATTTTTTATATTGTATAAGAAAAAATATTAAAAATAAAAAAATTTAAAAAAAAATAGTAGGCAGCCAACTCATCAACCCACCATGACAGGTTCCATTACACGTAGCCCGCACCACCTAACCCTAACCTGGGTTGGCCCATATTATCACCCCTAACTATTGTGCCTCGTGCTCTTCTTCACACCATAAAATTATCTATTTCGCAAAATTTTAAACGAAATGATTAATGTTTGTAACGTTATATCATTTTCTTATAAAAATCTTTTGAAGCAATATTCTTCTCTCTCAAACACACACGCTTAATAGATTTCTCTGTTTGCTCAAAAAAAAAATCTCTGTTAATAGATTAAAAGTCACAGTAGAATTAAAAGCTTTTAATTAGTTTTATTATTTTTTTATTTTATATCTTTTCTTTATCAAACTTTTATAAACCCACTTGTCCAATTTTTTAAATCAAACTCATGAAAATTTTTTCTCCCCATCCTTCTCCTCCATTAATTCTAGGGAAAATTCCAGAAAAGGTCCCTTGAATATATGAAATCCTAGATTGGGTCCTAAAATTTTCAAAATGACAGAAAGGGTCAGTGACCCAATTTGGCAAATCAAGAGGAATTGACAATTTTTCCCTCATTTGTATTTATTTACTACAATGATTTAAGAAATCACTATAAGGGTTTAAGCATTACTTAGATTCATGTAACGAATAACTACTCGTTTTTTCATATTCAGGTGTCTTGTTATTAACTACAACTAATTTTGTAATCACTAGAACAATATAAGTATTACCTAGATTCGTGTAGAGAATAACTATTCACTTTTTCATAGTCAGGCACCTTATTATTAACTACAACTAATCTTGTAATTATTAACTACAACTAATCTTATAATCACTAGAACAGTGTAAGCGTTACCTAGATTTGTGTAGAGAATAACTACTCACTTAGGCAGGGGCAAAATTGTCAATTGGTCTTAATTTCACAAATGACAGATTGAGTCACTGACCCTTTCTGTCATTTTGGAAATTCCAGAACCCAATCTGGGATTTCATATATTCGATGGACCTTTTCTGAAATTTTCCCTTAATTCTATGATACCAAACACATTAATTCTCTCATACCAAACATAAGGTTAAGCTAATAGCCGCCTACCTATTATTTTTAATAAGAGTTAGTTCGTGAATTGATTTGGTTCTAAATATAATATTTCAATCCATTTTATTTATCAAAATTTAATTATAATATATTTTCTAAAGTATCCTTATTAATGACAAATATTAAGGGAGTTTTTATTTAAGAATTAGTTATGATTAAAAAGATACTTTAAAAAAATCAATTTATATTTATTATAAATTACTAACTTAACTAGCTTCTTCAATCTACCAAAACTAATTAAATAACTCTTATACTAAAGATTAGGTAATATGATTTAGTGGGCATAACTTTAAAAGGTTGGCCTTGTGAATAAGTTATCAGTCTTGTTCTTATTATAAGACATTTGTAGCTAATGCTCACATATTAAAAATGCATTAAATTAATAAAAAAATTAAATTTATTTTTATTAAAGTTTTTTCCCTATATGCATTTGCAAAATATCCTTACTTGTCTTTCTTATTTTCTAATGAGAATTAAGAATAAAGTTTTTTAGAAAAATTATTAAATACCTTACAAATGAACTAAAAATTTCCCCTATATATGACTTATGTTAGTTAAACCATACTTGTCATTGAACAAATTGATATGCTCGTTTGAGATTCTATGATTATATCAGTTAGTTGTAATTAAATTAATATATATTTTTATTCTTATAAAATAAAAAATTATATCACAGTAAAAAAAAATACGATAATAATGAAATGAGACCTTACAGAAAATGTAAGAAAGAAATAAAATACTTTTTGAGATAAAAAGAGGATAACACTTACATCAAGTTTATTATATCTATTGTGTCAAGTTTTCTAATAACACATAATCATTTATCAGTTTTTAAAATATTAGAATTTAATGGCATTTAATTATAAATCGCATAAAAAAGAAAAAAGACATATGACAATGTGTGATTGGAAAACTTGACATAATAGATATAAGGAACCTAACGTAAGTTTTTCATAAAAAAAAATATAGTATTATATGTGTAAAAAGATTTTTAATTAAAAATGTTATATATGTTGTGTTTAGATTAAGGTTCCTTGTAAATTTTAATAAATCGGAACTAAAATTAAACTCCCCGAGGATATCACGAAAATGGAATTTATAGAAGGTTTCTCCTAACGCAACATCGTCCAATGAGAAACCATATGAAGGTCAATTAATTCAATTGAAGAAATATTTGGCATACGATTAAATAAGTTGAAGAAATATGTAGCACAACAATTAAATCAGTTGAAGAAACGTTACACAAACAAGTAGATAGACTTCTTAAAAGGTGCATTTATAGACGGAAAGTGTCGAGTTTCAATTCTCCATTCGAAAAAGTCACACGAATTGCATGAAAAATCATGTTCAACATGAAAGGGTCATTTATAAGAAAAAGAAGAGAGGAAAGAGACTTGCGTAAGAATCTCGTTTCTAGGTTCAAAATAAATGTTTTGTTTAACCATGAAAAGGAAAGGAAATTTATTGTTTGATAAAGTGTTGGGGCTTAAAAAAATGATAAATACACTACCTCCAATTCTAAATATAACAGCTCTAGCTATTATATTTAGCACCGAAAGTACTATGATATAGCTATATATACATTCAACCCTCAATATTTGACTTGAGAAAAAAGAAATCAGCATGGCATATCGGTGTGCTTCCTCGACCATGTTTAGGACTTTATCCCTGTGACCTTGGGCTGACAAAAGATTATTAGATATTTCAGCAGTCGGAATTTAGAGCAAGGAAGAGTTTATTTCATATTGACATGATCTCCTTTGTTGTATTAGATTTCCAGTCTAGCGGGGAATTAGTAACCTCATTCACACTGGAGATGGTAATTCGGATAGGCCCGGCTAAAAATGAATGGATGACGTACCACAACGTTGTCCACTTGAACTTGGAATGCTTCTAATTATACTCCTCCGGTCCTTAATATAAGACCCAATTCTTGAGTTGGTTTTGGTCCTAAATATAAGACCCATTTCTCATATTTATCAATTTTCTCTAAATTACCCCTATAGATACTCCATTAACCATAATCAAGTAGAAGAGGGAGATGGGATATTAAGAAAGATGATTATGGTGTTTTAGGAAAAATATGTTACTTTTTACAATTAACTAACTTACCTAACTTCTTTAATCTAATCAAATTAGTTAATTAGGTTTTATATTAAGAACCAGAGGAGTATATGAAAGACAAGATTATTCAAAATGTAATCCTAGGATCAAGAGCTAAGCCTTTCACGTTCAAAACCAAGTCTCAAAGATGCACAAATTTTGAATACATACTAAAACAAACTAAGAGAGAACGAAGGACGGGAAGAGGAAAGAACCTTAAAAAAAAAAAACTTCAATGTTCTCAAATCTTCAAAACCTAGCTCAACTTCACCGAAAGAACCAAACCCTAGTAGCCCGAAGCTCCTCACATAGAAGGATGGACTATATGCTTCTCGCGTTCATCTATATAACTCTATTTGGTGTTTGTTAAAATAGCCAGGCCAAACGACAGATGCTCGTGATTTTAATTTAATTAGCTAGTTCTCACAAGCTATAGGTCCTCAGATCTATCACTTTTCATTGGGGTTTCATACGGAATTGCCACCTCTGTTTCAATCTTATATTATATGGGAAAATGTTTCCAACGAGAGATCTCTCTTATTTGTGATGCATCCATTGTTATATTATTTTTGGTAACAACCGATCATAACAACGTTTATTTAATACTTTCTGAGCTGCACTATATATGAATTGGGACAGCCAACATGTGTTGCGCTCTTGGCATAGTTAAGCCAAATTTCTCGTTCATGCCCATGTCATCGACGCTCTTGCCACTTGGAAGCTCCCAATGAAAGCAATGAACCAATTAAGGCAGAAAAGGTTTGACAGTAACCAACCTAATTGCATATATACTAGGACCTCCTCCGCGACCAGCACCAAAAGGCAACAATTGAAAGTCGTATCCTTTCTGGGTAAAATGTTTCAACTTTGTCCGACCACACTTTGGGATCTCGACCTACAGCCCACACATTGACGAGGATTCGTATTTTTTTTTTTTTTTTTCTTGATGAAATAACCATCGACTGTGATGTCGTTAGTGGATTCTCGAGAAAGAATCAAGGGACCGATAGGATAAAGTCTTTGGATCTCCTGGACCACCATGTATAGGTAATCTAGGTACGGCAAATCAGATTCTTCGACCGGTCTAGTCAGTCCCACTATTTGTTCAAGTTCATCTTGAAGTCTTTTCATTATTCTTGGATGTCTCATGAGTTCTGAGAGTGCCCATGAAACAACATTAGCTGATGAGTCGAGCGCTGCTGCAAACACGTCGAAAATAACGGCCTTGATGTGGGTTCGACCGATAGCACTTTCGTCCTGGCTATTCACTGGCTGGTTCATGTATGACAGCAATATATCTACGAAGTCCCCCTGTTGCCGGTCTCTGTTTGCGTTAAGAGCCTTGTCATGGTCCTGAGCTAATCTCTCCAATGCTTCATCAAGTACTTGACTTAGTTTCTTTAAGCGTGGAGTTAATCCCTGCCCCCCATGAATTCACCAAATATTTTATTAACAGTAACAGTAACAAATAATCATAACAAAGTAATATAGATATAGTTAATTAACTGATGATTCTAAAAGACTCACACATATGTAAAGCCAAAGAAATGGTCAAATAGAGCCATCCAGATAATTTTCTTTCAAGCAGTGTTTTCATGTAACTGACAGTACTATTTAAGTCGATAGGATTTGGCAAAGTCGTGAAGGTTTACCTCAAGATCAAATGGCGTTAACCATGGAAGAAAATCGGCAATATTGAAAGTTCCGACTAAGGAGAGAGCAGTGCATAAGGACAAGAGCCTTGCACTGCTACAAAAAAAGTCTTTTACACCAATTAAAATGAGCATTTGACAACAGAAAAATGACCAATGTAAAAATGGACAGTGTTAAAAGTCCGCACTTTTTATACTGGTTTTCCAATAGATATAGAAAACTATGATGTAAATAGTAGTTATTATGCCAACCGATGTAAATACTAAAAATTTAAATGAAAAAAGTCTAAGTAGACTTTTTCTTTTTAATTTTCTTATACTAGCTGTTTCTTCTAATTTGTTTTGCCACAAATTAAAAAAAAATTGTGAAAACATAAAGTAATCTAACAATTAAAAACTAACTAGTATGGGATTTAGGGAAATAGCTCATTAAGGAGAAAGAAAATGCAGGAAGATGAGTTACCAGTAGTCGACGAAGAGAAAGAAAACAAAGCTGAGTTCCTTTTATAAGGATGAACTAGATCTCTGACAAGTATTTGGTCATTTAAGGTGCTGCAACTCAAAGTTGATCATACTTGAATAACAAATACTTGGCAAAGTTCCATCCTCTTTAATGGACCAAATACGACAATCATGCCTCAAGCCTCAGACAGTTTATTGCAACTTTTAATGGATAGATTCAAAGTTGATCTCGAATAAAAAGAAATCTATATTAAGGTTTAGGCAAATATTTCAATGAAGAAATAAAACAACGATGATGATACCTACGGTGAGACTAGAATGGCAAAGGCAATGGACAGCAATGACAATGGCAAGCGACAGAAGATGACTTGAGTGCTCCATGCCATGTCCACAGAGCTCCAAAGGTGAGAGCACCTCTCTGTATTCTAAGACCTCAACACTAAGACTACAAAACTAAGGGAACAGGAGCCTTATTTATAGTTAGGGCAAAATTTTAACACCAGTTGACATAGAAACCAGTGTTGAAAAATCATTTTACATCGAACATAAGATAACTAGTGTAAATTTTAAATGTTAATTTTTACCAATTCTTGTCTTTCTTTAAACTGGCTAGCAAAAAAAAAAGACTACATTTTTACCAGTTTCAAGGTTCATTGTTAAATATTGGAGAACAAAAAATGCTTTAAAATAAACAAACAACACAAGATCATCACGAAATATCATTATATATTTATATTTGGTGGGGATGCAGAAGCCGCCTTTACAAAATATTTATAAAAAATGGCATTTTTACAATAATAAAAAAACTAATAGGCAGAAGAGGAGGAGAAAGCTTCTTCATCAAATGACGAGGAAGAGGCAGCAGAGGGGTCATCCGTGCATCATACTTGATGTGCATGTAATCGAGTAGGAGCTTGATCTCATTGTTGGGGGTGTCGAAATGAGCCACTAAGCAGCGGAGGTTGCAATCAATCACTGCTACTCTTTGAAGTAACTAGTCGAGAAGTTGTGAAGGAGCGGGAGGTGGAGGGGGCGGCAAGGAAGGTGGGGGAGGTGGGGGAGGGAGTAGGCAGGTAGAGGAGGAAAAGATAGAGAATGGGTTGGAATGGTTTTCTACCATTTCAGCATTGTAAACCTACTAGCGGTAGCAAACATGGAAGATGGAGAACGAGAAGGATAGTTAGCTTCTAAGCTTAAATAGACAATGACAGGACATGACTAGTGACAGTTCAAGTTCAGATTACTTTGGGAAAAGGAAAAGGCAAGAGATAGGCCAATGTAAATATTAAAAAGTACTCTGGTTGTCCACAATTACTAATGCCATTTAATTACTATTACACTAGTTGAGTTAACGTTCGATATAAAAAGTAATAATGACATCGGGCGTGGTTATAACTAGTTCAAATTTTGTATTATTATTTACAACAATACCGCCATCTTATTTATTAGGATTCAGTGGTGTAAAATGGTGTTTTTCTAGTAATGTTGAGACCAAAGTGTTCGTCCTTAGGCTGGCCCACTAACATCCTATACGTCATATCCTCTACATCTTCGGCCACGACCTCGGTAAATGTCCACATCCTCACGGGCCACCGTAGCTTTCCTAATGAGTCCACCACCAGGCTTAGTTCCTATTTTCTCAAAGGAGCGAAAAACTCAATCCTGAAAGAGGTATTCATGGGACGGAATGGGAGAGGGACGATCTTGTCCTAGTTTATCAGGATGATCTCGTCCCAGTTTATTAGGATGAGGTGGCTTTTTTATCCTATGTCCCATCCCATCCTGTCCCAATAGTCTCCTGTTTCAATTGAGACGGAACATAATTGAGATGAGACAAAGACGTCCTATCTCTCTTTTTTAATTTTTTTTTAATTTTTTAATTTGCAAACTAACTATACAGAAAATGTAAAACTTATAATAAAAACTATGTGAGGAAAATATATAAAATGACCAACCAATGACAAAGAAAAATGTATTTTGTAATTATGAGAGACAAAAATAAACAAACCTAAAATATTCACTACAAAGAATATCATGTCACCCATACAAAAACAACTCATAAACAAATAAAAAATAACAATTGATAAATATCATTACCAAAATACTATTATAGTGGCAAATAAAATAAATGATGAGTCTTATTTATAAGACACTTCCAGTATGTTTCACATAGGTTAAGAAAAACCTTAAACTTTATTAACTTTCATTTAAAATTTAATGACTTTTTAACTTTATCCATACTTAGTATACATTATACCTCGTATAAACAAAATCAACACAATAATAAATGAGGAGTAAAATTATATATTCATACAAAAATTTCTCTCAGTGTCCTATAAATAGGACCAAAAAATACATTCTCTTTTTGCCTTATAAATAAGATCAGAGGAGTAACAGCTATAAATAAAAATAATATATTGGGACAGGAACAAGACAGGACATCCCTGTCTTGAAACAATTTTGTTCTGTCTTACTTTTGTCATGTCCCAAAAGCTTTCAGAACGGGATTGTCCCGTCCTAAAATGACTAGGACAGAGACAGGACACTAGGACGAGACACAATTGAACACCCCTACTGTGGTGAGAAGTTGAAGAGCGCACACTTTCCTCACGTGCTACCAGTACGGACCGCACTCGGCAAAAACCGGATCCCTTATTGTTATAAGAAATATACCTGGAGGCATGGAGTTTAGGACGGCTAGCAAAAACGACGTTGTGTCTTGAGGAATAGTTCCGCAGCTTCAGGAGAGGAAACCACTACTGTAGGAACCTGCCCTAGCTGCAACGACGCTATGGGGGGGCTTTCCCCAACATGTGGAGGTTTCTGATGATCGACAATGCCCTGGGACCTAGTGGCATCCTCCGACGATGTTTGCTTGTTTCAGATTTAAGAAGATAGAAAATACTATGAATAAGAATGTCACAACGAATAGAGGAGGAATGGCTAATGTTGAAGGCAACATGTTGATGTTTTGGGCTATTTGTGGGATTTGGATGATGACGGAGGGTTGGTGGGTATTTATATATACTTTTTGTGATTTTATCTTTGAAGTTTGAACTGTAAATTAGATATTATATTTAGGATTGGAGATAGTATTACATGTTCAAAAAAAATGATACAATCATAATATGAGGAGGCTTCATCTCGTCTGAATATTCATACGTGATGACGGCTTGAGCATAGAACTTATACAAAGGGACAATGATACCTTGCTATTGAGTGCCTGTTTTGAATAGCAGTAAAATAAAAAGTAATTCATCTTCAAGTTAAATTAGGTAAAAATTAGATTGGATAATGTGATTTATGTTTGGATTGATTTTTAAGAAAGTTAGAATAGATAAAAGTAAAAGTTGTTTGGATTACAATTGAATAAGTAAATTTAGTTTGTAAAATTACCAAAATAGAAATGTTTTTTATTAGATAATATAAAATAAAAAAATATCAATTTACACAATACACTATTTTTAAACTATTTTAATTGGAAGAAGCTAAATTGAATGAAATAAATATATTTAGATTAAAATTCTACGGAACATATTTTTTTAAATACGAAAATAATTTCCAAATTTGGACTTAATTAAATAAAAATTTTGTAATATATCAGAGGAGTAAGATGCCGAAAGGGAAAGAAAAATATCTCTACAAGATTCCAAGCAGAGAGCTACCCTGAAAACGTGTGCTCACTACCTCTTTTATTTAATTATTTTTTATTTATAATTTTATGGGCCCCAAATCTTGTTGCCTTTTCTTTATCGCCCTCCACGCTACCCACCCTGCAACGGAACTGGTCAAGTCTCTTGCCTTGGCTCTCGATGCTCCCTCCCACGGCGGCTCGGAGTTGGAGACGGCGAGCCCAACTTGGCAACTGCAAGAACAAGTCGGACGAGAAGAGGAAGGGAGCAGGTGAAGGAGCAAAGAGATGGATCCAAGAAGAGTGAGCGTAGACTGCCGGAGAAGAGTAAGAAAAAAGAATTTTTGAGTAATTATTGTGCTAACAATTCCTTACCAACCACCAATAAACACGATAAAAAAAATCTCTGATCTTAAATATAAGACTTTTTTAATAATATTATATTATAAAACGAATCTTATATTTAGAATCAGAAGGGTAATAAACAACTCTAGGGTGTTTAACCCAATCACGCTTGTGAATCCAGCTATTGGCCTTTAATTTAAGTGAGATAGGAGAAAAGCTCACCCAAATGTGTCATAATTTCTAAAAAATGCTTATAAGTTGGCTGAGTTACTTTTACACACTCAAAACAAACAGAGCCTAAGTCGGCAGCTGCATTTTCGAATTATTACCTTAATTTTAATTATTTTCATTGATAAAGATGGAAAAAAAAATAATATCCTTATAGGAGCTGTATCCCAAGCATATATAATGTTCCAATCATGAATCATATTAGTGCGGCTTGATTAGACCGATTGCGACTCATCGCATGTCGGGGATCAGTAACGATTTTTTTTTTTTTCCTTTTTGGAGTTGAAGGATCACTAGCAATTATTAGCACAAGAATATGGCATGAATCGAAATCCATATCCTGCTAACCCTCCAATATATGCAAATGTATATGTTCTTTTAATTCTGAGTGTTCTGAGCGACAAAAACTACGATAGGAATCTCGTGCTCATTGTATATTCTCCATACGTAACCAATACACACGCCTAACGTGCATGTGAGATTTTTCTTAGAGGGACTTAATTGTACATTCATCTGGTTTTTAATATAAGAACTATTTAATTAACTAGATTAAATTTAAAAAGTTGGATAAGTTAGTTAATTATAAAAAAAATGACATATTTTTTTTAAATATCATAATTATCTTCTTTAATATCTTTCCTCCCTCTTATTTGATTATAGTTGAGGAAGTATCAATAAAGATAGTTTAAAAAAATTTGATGAATATGAGAAATAGATTTTACATTTAAGAACAATATCAACTTAATAATTAAATCCTACCTTAGGCTTTGTTTGGTTTAACAGAAGGGAGGAGATGGGAGGTTAATTAAAAGGAGGGAGGAGAAGGGGAAAGGAGGTCATGAGTTTTGTTTGGTTGGAGGTGAGGGGAAGGGAGGAGAAATTTCTTATTTGGTTCATAAGAAAATAGGAGGGAGATAATTATAAATTGACAAAGATGTCTTTATCTTCATATTTAGACCGTTTTATTCTTTTATTACAATATTTATATTAAAATTAATATTTCTTAATTTTCAAATTTCAAAAAAACCAATTACCTCACTTATATGTGATAAAAAATTATGATAAAACTAAAAAAAATTAGGAAATATGATAAAAAGTTTAACATTCTATCTCATTAATTTTATAATTATATATATTAATATATATGATACGTATATATTAATATATATGCATGTTTGTAACCTATCTGAGATTATAATACACACTCTATGATATATAATTATAATACAAACTTGGTATGATATGTATATATTATACAATTATAATATTATATTATCATTATCAAATATTATTAGTGGCCGAAAGAAGAAAGAAGTAAAAAAAGATTTCTAATAAGAAAGCCAAATTTGGAATATTAAATATAATATTTCTCTTCCCTCCAAAAAACTCCAAATTTGGAAGGGAGTATAAAGAGGTGAAGGGAGTACTAAAAGACAAATTTCTTCTCTCCCCTGCCCTCTATTTTTTCCAACTAAACACACTTATATCATCCCTTTCCCTCTCCTTTCCTCCCCTCCCCTCAACAACCTTCTAACCAAACATAGCCTTAGAGACTAATGGAATATATGAAGAGCAATCTTATGTTACCCTGTACTAATAAATAAAAACAATTTAGTCATTATAAAATTTATGTGCTCCCCACGATTCCAAAATATGGAGACAGCAGAGAAGGAGAGGGAAAATTCCCTTTTCTTTTCTTTTCTTTTTTTTTTTTAAACCAAGTGAAGGGAGAGTGAGTCTCTTCAACATTCTATATGTCCTATTCCTTATAAATCCCTCTCACAAAACAAGCTTCCATAGAACACACTCTCACAAAAGCACACGTTGTAGAGTTTACTACCTTTGGTTTCTATTACTCTTCCGGTTCTAAATATAAGACTCTTTTTGTAATATAATTTACACTATAAAAAGAATCTTATATTTAGTACCAGAGAGATATAAAGAAAATCAAATTACATAAAAGGATTTTATATTTAGGACCTGAGTGATACAAAGATTTTCTATATGATATGCTTGATAATACTCCTTCGATCCTTAATATAAGACTCATTTAACTAATTTGATTAGATTAAGGAAGTTAGGTAAGTTAGTTAATTATAAGAAAAGTGACTTATTTTTCCTAAAACACTATAATCATCCTTCTCAATACCCCATCTGTCTCTTCTATTTGATTGTGGTTGAGGGAGTATCCATAGGGGTAATTTAGAAAAAATTGATAAATATGATAAATAGGTCTTATATTTAGAACCAAAACTCATTCAAGAACTGGGTCTTATATTAAGAACCGGAAGAGTATGACATTTTGCCCAAATTTAAATTTTCACATTTAATATTCCAGACTAGCTACGAATACTTCCCTGATCCTTGGACTGTTAACTGAAAAGTTTAGTGGCCGGTTTGGGGGGAAAAAAGGTCCAAATTTGCGGTTAATTACTAGATCCAATGGCATTGCAGGGCATAATTTACAATTAATCAGTCCAAAATTTATGGGTACGTGGTAGCATTTAATTTGCAAAAATAAAGTGCTGAGCAAAATTGCAATTAGTGAGAGTGACCTTGCTGCTGTCATGAGAAAGATTACACATGGACCATGGAGGGGGCGTGGGGTATCGCAGAAACGACGTCGTACGATTGGAGGAAAATGGATGTTCTGGAAGGCAGAAGATGCCCTGAAAAAGAATGTCGGCAAAGGAGCAGGGCAGGGATTGCTAATTTTGAAGAAACTATATTGATGTTTTGGCCTTTTGCGATGAGTATTTTTCAACCAGCAACTAGTTTGAAATACTATTTTGAATATTTTTCCAGTCACTAATTTCCAATTTCAACCAGTTACCCAAGCATCACCCACAGGCGTAACAAACAGAGATGCAGAATACTCTGTTTATCACTCTCTCTCTCTCTCTATATATATATATCCATATGAGACTACCTAACAGAATAGGTATGGTGCTGTTTTATTTATTACTTCTGACCCTCGTTATAAGACATCTTCTATAAACTGTAAATAAGGTCTTATAATTAAGATCGGAGGTAGTATTAAACAAGCCATTCTACATATCATATTTATTGTACATCGGTACAGGGCACTCCAAACAAGTTTTAATGGGGCTTAATGCGAGAAGTCGGCACAGCATACAGGTTCTTGGCTCTTGGGAGTGACAAGCCAAATTTCTCACTCATGTCCAATTGATTCGGATCCTGTCCCAACGGAAGCTCCCAATTAAAGCAATGAACCAATTGAGCTACAACGAATTTAACTGTAACCAAACCCATGTGTATACCAGGACATCCTCTGCGACCAGATCCAAACGGTATGAACTCAAAGTCAAGTCCTCGAAAGTCAACGTTCTTCTCGACAAACCTCTCCGGACAGAAATCTTCGGCATTAAACCAGACCTTAGGATCTCTTCCTACAGCCCACATATTGATTAGAACTCGAGTGTTTTTCTTCACATAGTAACCACCAACTACCGCATCCTCCGTTGACTCTCGAGGGGTCAATGCTCCTGCAGGGTATAATCTCAGGGTCTCCTTGATCACCATATCTAAATAATGAAGCTTTGCTAAGTCTGTCTCTTCCACCATTTTGTTCCTTCCAACCACAGTTTCCAGCTCTTCTTGAAGGGTTTTCATAACCCTAGGATGCCTTATTAGTGAAGATAAGGCCCACAAAATGACAGAGGTAGAAGTTTCGAATGCCCCAGCAATCATGTCCAGTGCAATAGCCTTAATGTTAGTTCGTTCAATGCCATAGTTTTGTCCGTCCACGGTGTGGTGTATCAATGAGAGCAGTATGTCTATGAAGTCTTGTCGGTCCTTTGGTGAGTTAATAGCATCTTCATGCTCTTCAATTATCTTCTCTAGTATCTCGTCAAATGCTTTACCGATTTTTGTGATGGCTCGTTTCAGTCCCTGATCGTATAGCACAACTTCAATTGATTTAGGGTCCAGTGCTATTTATTTGATTCTATCTGCTCTCTTTGATATAAAAACTAATTAGAATAAGAAAATTTGTTAATTTATTTATTTATAATAAATAGTTATTATTTTTTATAAAATATATTTGCTAATCATATATATTAACTAGAACTAATATTTAATGATATCCTTAAGATGTGCAGTTACTAGAAAAACTATTTTTAAAAAAAATAAATATAAAAAACAAAATTGATTACGGTCTTATACATAAAATCAAATTAAAAATCAAATTCACTTGTATATTAAGAATACGAGTTAGTATAATTGAAGATCACTTTAGACATTAATGACTCTGCATGTGTCCAAAGTCCAGGCAAAGTGACTCCATTGGATGCAGGGTATCTTATGTTGTTCTAATAAAGTTGGTTCAATCATGCCATTAAAAAAATTTCTTTAAAATAAAAAATGTACTGTGCCTTTCAACTGAAAAAAAAAAAGGGAAAATAAAAAGATAACGGAGTTTATTTCATACCTGAAGATCAAATCGCCCAAGCCAAGGCACGACATCCGCCAGATTAAAAGCACCGGCGAGGCTCATTGCTTCATGAATATACACCTTCAAATCAAGTAAGTCAGCGTTGTTACCCCCCAGTATCATGTTATAGACAATGTTCTCTACAACCCCAGACACCACCTGGCTAACGTCTACAACCTCACGCGTCGCCGCAGCTTCTTCAAGGGACCTGACAACGGCCTGCAACTCTTCCCTCCTCAGAGGAGCGAAAGACTCCACTTTTGACGCACTGAGAAGATGCAAGGTGCACAATTTCCTCATGTTCCTCCAGTAAGGCCCATACTGGCAAAATACGATGCCTTTGGATCCATAGGTAAGGATGTCGTAGGCTTGAAGCCTGGGACGGCTGGCGAAAACAGCGTCGTTCGCCTTGAGCAACGATTCGACGGCTTCCGATGAGGAAATTATCACCGCCGGTACTTGTCCTAACCGAAAGGACATGATAGGTCCGTATTTTCTGGACAAGGATTCAAGGTCGCGGTGGGGGAGTTGACCCAAAAAGTGGAGGTTACCGATGATCGGCAGAGCCGGTGGACCTGGTGGTGGCTGTCTCCCATTCCGGCCATCTCTACTGTATTTCCGACGCTGTTTAAGGATGAAGAGAAACGAGAGAAATATCACTGCAGGGATGGCTAGCGTTGAAGGATCCATGTGTGATGATTTACCTCAATGAGATTGTTTCCGTCCTGTAGTGTTCCAGTCGAAGTAGCGCTGGAGGAGGGGATTTCGTGAGATCCGATGGGGCAATCCGACTTTGTCAATAAGAATATTTAAATGATTAATATTAGTCATGCATTAATTAGCCGCCTGAGCTGCTAAGCGTTCAAAGTTCAAACTTGAAAGCAGTAGAGCTGTCAATAAGGGTCAGCCCGGCTCTAAAGGGTTAGCCCTTGAAGGACCAGGGCCTAAAAGGGCTGGCCTTTTAAAATCCACATACCTTAAAATTATCTAATTATTAAAGCCCGGCCCTTAGGCATGCGGGCTCAGGGCTTAAAAGGGCTGGCCCTTTTATGTTATTTTTTAAAATTTAAATTCTTTTTAATTATTTTAAAATAAAAAATAAAACAACAAGACTTCTAAGATTTTTTATTCAAATTATAAATATAAGTAAAATAAATTAGTGGTGTATAGAAAAAAAAAATTAAATGCCAATAAACTATTGTCCAAAATAAAAAAAATCAAAATCTAACAAAACACGAAAAACAGAAAGATAAAACCTAGCAGTTAAAGATTAACAATATCAACATAATTATTATCTTTATCTTCATCTTCATCAGTATCATCAAGATCAGCAATATTTGATTGTTCTTTACTACTAGTGAGCTTTTCTTCAGTGATAAAAATATTAAGGTTTTTGTCTTCATTTACCTTCTATAAAATAAAACCATGCAGTAGTTATAAGTACAAATAAGAACCTGAACATTTGTTCGAATAAGAAAAGTTTTACACTTTGTTAAGATATGTAAACCGATGGTAAATGAAAATCTACTAGTTATTATGGTGATTAAAATGTTAAGAATATCAATTACCATTCTTGAAAGAATTGAAAATTGATTTTAATTGTTCTTCTACAAGTCCAAGACATTTAATTCTTTTCAATTATCTAGCTTGAGTATTGACTCTTCTAGGTATTTTTCTAATTTAAACTTATTCATAAAAGACTAATCTATAACTTTATAAATATATTGATAATAATTAAAAAAAATAGGTGAGCTTAAAAGGGCTAGCCCTTGGCCCTAAAGGGTTGGCCCTTTTATTTTTGAGCCCTATAAGGCTAGCCCTTTTAAGCCTAATTTCCTTTTAAACCACCTAAAATACAAGCCCGACCCACTATTTAAAAGGGCTTAAAAGGACTGGCCCGATGGGTTTGGCCCGTTTTGACGGCTCTAGAAAGCAGGCTCCCGTTGGAAAACAGAAAAATATCTCACATCTAGCTTTTTTTTTTTTTTACCGGAGTCTCACATCTAGCTAATAAAACTAAAGTTTGTTTTGTTTTTTTTTGTTGATGCTATTTGCTTATTGTGTGGGACTCTGCAACTTTTTAATAACTTGTTTTTTTTTTTTCCTTGACACCTCACTACCTTAATAAGTGATGTGGCCTGAAAAATGCGCGCCTTATCTTTTTTTTTTTTTACTTTTTTTTCCAAGTAAAAGAAAGAGTTGATCTGGCTTTAAAATTATATACTATATCTAGTCTTTATAAGAGTTAATTTACTACGTTGAGAAGATTAAAAAAAATTAGTTATTTTAATTATTTGTAATAAATAGATATAATCTTTTTTAAAAATATTTAACTTATGCAATTACTACAAGGATTATCTTAAAAAAATAAATAAATATAAGAAACAAAATGGGTTGAGATCTTATATTTAGAATCAAATTGAATGTCAAACTAGCTCTTATAATAAAAATCAGAGAAAGCACTTCTTGTTTGAGAAATTAATTTGGTTTAGTTCAAGATCATAATCCCTTTAAAATTATATATTTCCTAGCTTTTCATATTAATTCTTTTTTCTAAGTTATCCTTATTATTGAACAATTTTCACCGCCAAGAAAAAAGTCCAACTAATGAGAAAAAAAATTTTCTTGGGGAGAAAACCCCACAAAAGAATCTGGAATTACTAAATCTTAAATTAAATTTTTTTATAAAATTATATTATTATTTACAAGTTAATGTACGAGACATTTCTACTCGTTTACATGCCTTGTTCTCGTAATGTGTGTGGACCAGGCGATAAACTGAATTGTTAAATATTGTTATTACGAGAAGCGCGCACTTATCACTTATGCACGCACAATATTTTCTTTGGCTTGTACATGAGTTATGTCTAATCAAGTAGTACACTCTGATTTTAATATAAGAATTAAATAATCAATTTGAAAGAATTAAAAAATATATATTAAGTTAATTATTTATAATAAATATATATTGACTTTTTTAAATTATTTTTCTTCAATCATATTCGTTAAAACTAGACTAGATTAAAATTTTATGATCAATAGGGTAATTTTTGACAACATATTATAAATTTAAAAGACAAAATATATTATAGTCTTATATTTAGGATCATCAACTAGTTCTTATATTTAAGAACTAGGATAGTAATAATTATATTGAAACCAAACATAAGTTCATTAAAGAGCAATAAAATTGTTTTAAATTTCGATCGCTTTGTGAAGTGGAGGAATTCTTGTGGTGGTGAGTGGTGCTCTTCTGAAACAGTGCAATAAGTGTTTGGATGTCCTATCATCTAATACAAAATTGGAAAGTATTTTGGTTTAATAGGTTGGGGAACAAGGCCGCGAATTGTCTCGTAGCAAAGGCAACAAGGGGTGTGGTTCCTGCGGGATGGCTTGTGATACCACCATCCCCTCTGGTTGCTGTGTTGGATGTTGATATGGCAGAATGTTTGGAAGAGTACAGTGAAAGATCCGGTACCGGATGGATGCTTGTTTTAGTGTGCTTTTTGGTTTCTGTGAGTTTGTTGTGTTAGATTGTTTGGTGTTTTTTTTTTTTTTTGAATGTTTGTCTTTTCGGCCTCTAGACTATTAGTGGTTGTAATCTTTTTTTGACTATTAATAAAATGGAATTTTTTTTTGCTAACAAAAATTTTCGATCACTTTCCAATTTTTCATGTTCATATTCAACAAACGTCATCATTTTATACCTGCATGTTACCTTGGAATTTGTTTAAGAGGGTATTTCGTTTTCTTTTTTGTTTTTTTTGGGGGGCGGGGGGGTTTTAATTAATAAGAAACGATTTACATTGAGGACCATAACTTTCTTTTGGGATATGTCTTATGTGGAGTGTGGTCCTTCTATTCTCGAGAGTCGTAATTTATTGATTGTTAATTAAACATCAAGCTGCATAAGAAACTTTTAAGAAAAAAATTACAGTAAAGTCTAAAAAAACTAAAAAAATCCTAATAAAAATTACAATAGCTTATAATAATAAATTTTCGAATAAAAAATTATAAGTTTTCGGACTTATTTTATTATTATGATTTTTTCACTTCAGTGTAATTCTCCTAGCTTTCAAAATGGGGCCTTGAGGACTGAATGGAAAAGTGAGAACTTCATTAAAGGGCCCCATAAACAACAAAATAGCATCAATACCCAAAGGAATATGAAATTCTTCTGCAGACCCATATGTCATCATTTTCTGAAACCTTTTTTTTTTTAAATTTTTTTTATGTTAATACTTCTCCGGTCTTTAATATAAGAACTAATTATTAAGTTAGTTTTGATCCTAAATATAAGACTTATTTCTCATATTTATCAATTTTCTCTAAATTACCCCAATGGATATTTCCCCAACCATAATCAAGTAGAAGAAGAAGAGGGGATATTAAGAAAAAGATGATTATGGTATTTTAGAAAAAAAAACGTGTCACATTTCTTATAATTAAATAACTTACCTAACTTCTTTATCTAATCAAATTAGTTAAATAGGTCTTATATTAAGAATCAAAAGAGTAACTTGAAATTTCATTACAATTAAATGTGGTGGATAACTTTGGTAAAATAATGGGGTAGATAACCTATGACAGATAGAGATTTTTTTTTTGGCCAATAAAAGGACAATTAGAGATTAACTTGTTAAAATTTGAAAATATGGTTATCAATCGCAAAGTTATTGAGCATGGCGTGAACTACTTTCTTCCATTCTTCCTTTATATTTCCTTTTTCTTATAAGGTTATTTTCATCATTTCACATGATAATTAACCTCACTTTATTCTATTGATCCTGCAGAAAAGAATTTTATATTCTTTTGAGTCTCTAATGCTAGTTGCTACTATCTCTGTTTCTAATTATAAAACCTCATTTATAGTACCGAAAGTAGTATTATGTTACTTAAGAAATATTTAATACTATTTTCGGTTCTAATTATAAGAGTCAATTGACTAATTTGAGAAGATTAAGAAAGTAAATTGAGTTAGTTATTTGTTTTAAATAGGTGTTGTCTTTCCTAAAATATTCTTACTAATCAAGTTATTGACTAGAACTATCATTATTAGAAGAGCTATTTTGAAAAAAAAGTATAAATATGAGAGACAAAGCAGATTGAAGTCTTATATTTAGAACCAAAATAACAATCAAACATAGTTTTATATTAAGAACCGGAGGTAGTATGATTCTGGTAATAGGAAAAAAAAAAACGGTGGCTTTTGTATTTTCCATGATTTAAAATAAATATGCATCTTTCGTTCCACGCCAGCCAACACAGCACGCCCGATGTGGTCTAGGAACAGTTTGAAATACTCCCTCGTCTGTGAAAAATTGACGGGATAATTAATACTACCTCCGATTCTATTTATAAGAGTCTGTTGACTAATTTGAAGAGATTATAGAAGTAAGTTGAATTAGTTATTTATCCTAAATAAGTGTTGTCTTTCCTAAAATATCTTTACTAATCAAGTATATTAACTAGAACTATCATTGTTAGAATGGCTACTTTGAAAAAAAAATTAAAAATATGAGAGACAAAGTAGATTGGGGTCTTATATTTAGAACTAAAATAAAAGTCAAACAGAGTCTTATATTAAAGATCGGAGGTAGTAATAATTTTTTATTTCTTATTATGAAAACGAGAAAGAGTTTTAAATGCAGCGAGGAATCAGATAATTTTTCAACTACATTCCTTAATAAGAGTAAAACAGGTACTCATGTGCTATCAATTTAAAACACATTTAATGACTTAACTAAAATTTCTTGATTTGTGACAAACGTCTCGCCTCGTATTAATAACTGAGGGAGTAATTAATTTTACAAGATAAATTCCTCGCACAATTTTTTTTTTTGGAATGAAAGGGGGAGTATTATTAATGATGCGAAAAGGTACAGGAGAGAAAAACTAAAGGAAACGATCCTCGCAAAAATTTATTAACAAGATAAGGTGGTGCGACAATACAATGAATGCATTGAGGATCATCACCAAAATAGGATGGCGATTTTGTACAAGAAGCAAGAAAATATAATGACCGGTTGATCAACAAGGTTATATACACGCTTCTTTTAACCCATGATGCTGCCCTTTTATCTTCTGTCTATTGCGATTTGACTCAACAAATTAAATGGCTTCTTCTATAAACTGTGTTTTACTCTTTTCTTTTCTTTTCTTTTCACTGAGTTCGACAAGGTCAATGCCCCCCACCGCGGAAATGCTAATCAATCCTTACACACACACACAAAAAATGCTAATCAATCTTTTTTTTTTTTGGCCAGGAAAATACTAATCAATCACGCCTAACAAGTTAATAAAAATAGATGAAAGGGAGAGAACAAAATTACATAATACTAATGCGCTTTATTCAATAAACATAGCATTTTTATGGGCAATTACAACGAATAATTAAGTACAGAATTAAAGTAATTTCCTTAACTGCATCACCCGCGACAATTGCAACTAAATCCTAAAATTTAGAGTTTAATAGCTATGGTAATGATAGACGATGGAAAACATGTAATATGTTGGCCTAGAAAAAACAGAAAATTAAAGAAAATTAAAATATTTACTCACAATATAAGTCAACTAATTCATCAAAATGTATTTAACTCATTAAATCTGTCTCAATTCAATTTTTTTTTAATTTTACTCATATTAAATAAAGCTGTGAAGAAGAGAGGGTTGCAAGAGCAAAATTGACAAATAAGCATTAATTACTCTTTAAATAACTTATCTTATGAACTCAATTTTTTTCTTTATAAATGTTACTTATATTGTAAATCAGAAGGAGTAATATTAATAAGAACAATATTTCCACAAGTTACTTATATCTATTATGTTAAGTTTTCTAATCATTCATGATTATGTGTTATGTTTTTAAAATATTAACATTTAATTATAAATTTACATAAAATATTAAAAAAACATGTGTTCATATGTGATTAAAAAACTTAACATAATAAATATAAGTAATTTTATCTTAAAAAAATTTCCTATTAATAATAATAGGGTTGCCGAGCAGAGCACAGAAGGAATTTATTTCGTGAGAGATTGGGTTATGTACGAAAATCATGCAACGACGCAGAAAGTGGGTTACCGGATTTGTCCAAACTACCCAGTGGCAGGCAGCATGCATCCCCATGGAGTATGGTCGGCAAAGCCACTTAATAAAATGGACAAGGACAAATGTCAAATATGAACCATCCAATAATGCAAATTTTGGAATTGCCTGTAAACTAGCGTAATAGAATTAATTTTGTTATCATTTTTCAAATGACTTAATTGTTTTACACTTTCTGAAGATTTCTGAATTGGCACTGTTTCAGCTGTATCACTCTTTTTTAATGCATAAAAACAATTTTATATAACATGAGTAAAATAATTACATAAAAAGTGACTTAATTGTTGTCGTCAGTAAAATTTGTGCTAATTGTCTGAGTTAATCCACACTTCCTAAAGATTTCTGAATTGGCACCATTTCAGCCGTGGATTAAATGAACGTTCACGATCTTGCCACATAATAAATAAAACGGTATGCTTCGCTCAAGTGGTCTCCAAATGGCGCCAAATGCTTCTAATTAATCATCCCGTAGAAGCAAAGCATCGATAGTGGTACCGCCAGTTTCAACAGTAGACAATGAAGTTAATGGGCGAAGGCACATTGCCTGGAAGAGCATATCCATTCTTCCTCTTCCAAGGGTCTATTTGGCTTAATGAAAAGAAAAGAAGGGGAGGGATTTTAATGAAAAGAAGGGGAGGGGGGAAAGTGAAAATATTTTAATACTATCTTGTTTGAATTTATAAAAGGAGAAGGGAGGGGAGGAGTTTTAATATTACTTTGTTTGGTTCATGAGAGGAGGAGAGAGAAAAATATTTTGACATGGACAATTATACCCTTATTTTACTTAAAATTATTTTTTCAAAATTTATAGAATGTTTAATAAAATTAAATTGTAAATAACATTTAATATATTGATCAATACTTACACCAAAATTCTAATATACTCTAGAATGTGAAGTATTATTGAAATGAAGGCTAAGATAATGTTCAGCCACAACTTGTACTGAATCCTATCTTTGAACGAAATATTTGGTCATACAAAAGAGAGAGCAGCGTCTGGAGACAAGAAGAAAACGATCTAGGGTATAGTATAGGGATATTAAAAATAAATATAAGCATAATGATCACAACATGACAAAATATTATCACTTTCCTCCAAATCCTCATAACGTGGCAAGATATTGCCCTTTCCTTCTCGTCCTAAAATTTGTGTGTTGCCAAACAAGAGGAAGTGATTAAAATCCTTCCCCTTGCTCCCCTCCAAATCCATCGTACCAAACTCATCTTAAGTGAAATGAGGGCTAAAAAAAAAACTAAAACCAAATCATAATTTTAAAAATAATTTTATGGTATACAAAATAAATGTGTAATAAAAATTTTATTTTGATTTGTGTAAAAAAAAAAAAAAAAACTTTTGACGCATGCCACACCCTTTCTAAACCTCTTGGAGCCTTCTCACCGTCTCGGATTTGCAAAATTAATTTTTTACCCCTGGCAAATCCATGTATTGTAAGGGAAGGGGTTTTTGGATCGACCACTGTCACATAACCCAAGCCCAACTCAAGTGATCTTTTCCACATTTAGCCCTTCACGCTATATTATTCGAGTAGGATGAATAATACTAAGTTCAATTCTTAATATAAAATTTTATTTGATTTTTAATTTAGTTATAAATATAATACTCTAATTTATTTTATTTTTTATATTTATCTATTTTTTTCAAAGTAGTTCTTATAGTAATTGTACGTGTTAAAAGTTTCATCAAATAATAATTATAGCTAATATACATGATTAATAAGATTATTTTAGGAAAAATAATACATATTTATAATAAATAATTAATTTAACTAAATTTTAATTTTTTAATTATTTAATTAAATTTTATATTAAGAACCAGAAATAATAGTAAGTAAAAGAGAATATGCCCCTTGGATATGTCACGCGTCTCACATTAAGAAGATTACGATTAAAATTTTATAAGGATTTGTCCTCGTCAACTACTCAAATGATTGGCTTTTGAGATACTCCCTGTAACAACGGTTATTTCCAACTTGTTTCTAACCTTTTTAAATTCAAATTTAATAATACTAATCATAGTAGAAAAGAGTATTAGTATAATCTTTGAAAATGCTATCATGGTTATAAAAAGAAATTTTGATTTGTCCAAAATATTAACCATGATAGAAACGGCTTGAGCTAATTATTCAAAATGTTTATCATGATTATAAGAGTTTTACTAAACAAATTGTATGAAAATCGTAATTAATAATATTTTACAATAACTGGGCCTAGGGCTTTACAAATCACAGAACATCACATCTAACTCTAAGCCCATAACATGATATTTTCTAGATAAAATTCTTCCAAACCAACAAAAGTAGTTAAGACCATCAATCTTGGATAAATCAAAGTACGCAAAAAGAGCTATATGTGGCAATATACAAATACTCATCACATGACAAAAGGAGGCTATACAAGATAAACTTGATAGCTAAGCCTCGTCGCCTTCCCTGATCGATCAGCCCTAGAGCTATTACCTGAAAATGTTAAACCACAGGGTGAGACAAAAGTCTCAGTAACCAACAATCCTACTCATCAGGCATACAAGTAAGTGCTTGAGAGGCGTCAAGTGGAACAGTTATAAAAATCATAACCTTCACAATTGTCACATGGTTATATATACACACACATATCAAAATACAATATCTCACTCTCAATTCCACATTATTTCCTCACACCTTATTTCCTCTGACTGAACCCATGGGCTAGTACTGTCCCATGTGACTGGTAGCTCGACATAATAAGCTCACCGATCAAGTGATGTGAACAGGCCAAAATCCACAGAGCACAGGATCAGACCATGAGTTCCCCCTCTAGTCCACTAGCAGGGTGTCATACGCCCTACAACATATAAAAGGGCCAAAGGATTAACCAATGTACATCTGGCATCCTCCCACCTTATTACCTCTATAATATGTACAAAATTCACCCCCTTATTCTCCCTATAATATGTCTCCCACCAATCAACGTTCACCATCCCCTCTCGTATTTATACTCATGAGAATAGTCATTTACTAATAACATAATAACTTTCACATTTACCAAAATCGAGATTTCGAAATTTCAATAATCAACATCAATCCTCAAACCATTTCTCAATAAATTCTTGTTCCACGTGACAAATTTATAAATTCATAATTTCATACTATTTTTCAATAACATAAAGTATCTCAAGACAATTTTAACAATGATGCCTTTCACTGCTCAAATAATAATTCAATGGCATTTCAAGAATCTCATATAATTTGAAATCACTCACAAACATCATACAATGATACATAACAAGTGGAAAGTGGTTACCTTTCACCAAGGCTATAAAAAGAATTACCACAAAGTCAACCCCGTGCTCAAACCAATAATTCAATAATTAATCTACACAATTAATATAATCACATATTAATATAAGCTAATTAATTAAGTTTATATATATAGATAAATTTCTAATTTAATAATTTTTATTCTAAATTCCCACAACTCTCATAACCCAAAATTAAGTATTTTAGAACTAACTTATAAATTTTTCTAACAGGCTAAAATATTCATTTCCATCCTCTGGATTTTTACTTTAATAAAAAGAATTCTCCAAAATTCTCAAATATGAAATTATTATATTTTACATTCTAAAAAGGGAAAACCATATTAGAGGTACCTATACTTTCTCTTAATTTTTAATTTGGTACCTATGTGTTTTTTTCCCTTTAATTAAACATTTAATTTTATCTTTTTAGTAACATTAGCTCTTATAACTTTGTTCTATTGATATTTTTAGTCTTTACATAAGGATTAATGATGTTAATAAAGCAAAATTAAAGATTTAGTTAAGAACAAAAAACACATAGGTACCAAATTAAAAATTGAGAAAAAGTATAGGTACCTCCAATATGGTTTTCCCTTCTAAAAAAAACTCTATTTAAAGTTTAAACCTCAAAATAAAATCATCAAAAATTCAATAGTAATTCAAATATTTATAAATCAATAATCTACTCAAAATTCTATTAGTATAACTATTATATTTCTTTTTCTTCACAAATAATAAACTCTTTTACCTAAAATAATTATTTTAAAATCTCCCGTCATCCAATAACTAAAACTAAACCGATTAAAATCTTAATAATATGTCAAACAACTCAAATAAATTATTTAACATAACTTTGATCAGTACAAATATAATATATCTCATAAATAACAGATTTTTCAACTAAATAAATTAATTTAAATATTAAAAACCAAAAAATAGGCAAATCTAAACCAATAGAAATGATCTGCTATAATAGATCTACAATACTGTGGTTAAAACTCCTCAAAAATTATCCCATATATAAGTCTCAAAATTTTCTCTAATTACTATAATAATACTGTCATTGGAAAGCTCAAAATATATAGGAAATATTTATGAAGAAAGTTTAATGAAAAGAAGTAATTTTATATACCTAAATTATCCCCAAAACTTATCCTCTCCTTCACAAAGACCACAACTCTACTCGTTCTCCCACGCACTCTTTCTCTCTTTCTCTCGCTCTCCCCTTCTTTCTTTCTTTTCCTCTCATTCTCTTTTTATTCTCCATCTTTCTAACCACCCTCTTTCATTTTTCTTCACTCAATAATTGACCCTTCACAAATTTCTTCTTTGTCTTTCAATGCTGCGTCCTTTTCCACCGGATTCGATAGAAAAGGAGGTGTTTTTTTTTTAATATTAAAATATTATTATATTATAATAATAAAATATTATTATTTTATTATTATTATTTTTTAAATCCTAAAATAAAATTTAGGATATAAATAAATATGTTAAAAATATATTTTTGTTTCCAAACATGTCCTTATAATAAATGAGAAAAAAGATAAAAGAGAATATGTGAAAAAATATGATAAGAAAAAATAATTAAAGATAATATTAAAAAATATATTAAAATATTAAGACAGACTCAAATTAAAATTTATAAAATAAACTATATTTCTTTTCAAATTTAAAACTTATGATTAGTACTGTAGGTAGTATAGTTTTCCTAAAGGTCAGCACTCATTATAACAGTGCTTTTATTATCAGGCAAAAAATAATAATAATAGTGTTTTTATTGAGAGCCTGGCCAACTGCAGAATTCTGATTGGAAGGGCTAACCTGCAAGAAGCCAAGTGAAGAGATGTTATGAACCGCCAAAGCATCAGTTGTGTCCTTCTTCCAAGTTCCAAAGACTTGTACATACTACATATCATAGAATGTTTAAAAGTAAAAAAAAAAAATATCTGAGGGAAAAAAACAAAAGAAAAAATTTACATTCACAATTGCAATAAAATAACAAGAAAATGGTTTTTTCTTAAGCAAAACAAGTCCATTTTATTAATAACCAAAAGAAGGGTACAAACAGCAACAGCCCAAAGGCCAGAAAAACCAAACACTCAAAAAGCCTAGAATACAACCTAACACACAAACCACACCAAAGCAAAACAAACCCAAAAAAAAAAAAACGGACATTGCACTCCAGGCCACTAGAGCTCACATCATTAATCAAAACAGCAATCAAAGGGGATGGTGGCTTTAAAAAACACCCCGAAGGTACCATGACCCTCAATGCCTCAGCTGCAATAAGATTTGCAGCCTTGTTACCTTTCCTGTCAACCAAGGATAGTTTCCACGAAGCCATAACAGAAAGAACTTCAATGCACTTCTGCACCACCTCAGAACAACACCATTCTCCCCCTTTCCCATCCTTCCTCTGCATTAGACCATACAACTCCTGGTAGTCCATTTCAAAGACTACCTTTTCCTAGCTTTTTGTTTCAGCTATCACTAAAGCAGACAGTAAGGCTAAACACTCAGTCATAAATGGTGAGGTTGATTCCACCTTCTTCCTCAAACCTCCAATAAAATCTCCATTCCCATTTCTGCACACCACACCTATTGCAACTTCCTTAGGGTTATGCCTGAATGCAGCATCCACATTAATTTTGATCATATTAGCAACTAGTTTCAACCACTTCTGATCTCTATCACAGCTCCTCTTGCACCCTTCCTTTCTTCCTTCCCTTTTAGTAGCATTCTGAAAGTCTCTAACTAACGTCATTGCTTTTGCCATACAGCCCAAGGCATCAACATTTTCGCCTTCAAAAACTACATTGTATCTAGATTTCAAGATCCACCAACAAATTCCAGTGAAAATTGCCAAATTCTATTTATCCTTTTCCATCTTACTATCAGACCAGTCTTCCAGCCATTTGTCATACTGAAAGTTTCCCTTTTCATCAAACTTCAGGGATAAGCAGGAGCCAAACCAGCAGAGTTTTGCCCATGGACACAAAAATAGCATGTGCTCAACAGTCTCCACTTTTGCTCTGCAAATTTCACATATGGGGTTCGCTAAACATTTCTTCTTGTATAAAGCTTATTTAGTTGCCAGTGCACCATTCACAGCCCTCCACATAAAATGGAGCACCTTAGGAGGTAGTTTAATATTCCAGATCCCACTCCACAAGTTCTTGGAGGGTTTATAAGAACCACTAGGCTTATCAGTAGCATTCTCCTCCAATGTATTCAGAGCAACCTTATAACCGAGTTTTACCATGTATTCACCACTTCTACTTTTTAACCGCACCATTCTGTCATTACTGCTTGTTGTTGGAATTTTGACCTGCACTATGAGGTCTTTGTCTTCATCATCAAGAGCTTCCTGAACCTCATTGAAATGCCACCTTCCTTCTTTAATCAACCTACCTACCTTGAGGCTCTTTAAACTATCATTCAAACTTCTACCTCTCAATTTCAAAGTGTCAACAGTAGGAATCCACTGATCTTCAAAAATAGAAATCTTCTCACCATTCCCAACTTTCCAGCATAAGTCCTTCTTTATCAGATCCCTTCCTTCTAACACACTCACCACCCCCAGGTTGCTTTATTTCCTTTCTTTGCTTCCAAAAATAGCCATTTGGGAAATATATGCCCTTCAACATTTTTACCCAAAGAGCATCCTGTTGTTGCACAATTCTCCAGGTTGTTTTTGCTAGTAGAGCTAAGTTAAAAGCTTCTAGTTCTCTGAACCCCATGACTCCACTAGAACTTGGAAACCATATTGTCAAGCTCTATACAACATTTTCGAGGGAATTTAAAGCATGACATGGAAAACACAGGTATAGCATTTGCCACTGACTTTACCAGCACTTCTCTTCCAGCAAAAGTTAATAACTTTTATTTCCAACCCTGCAACCTTAAACTCATTTTGCACTTCACAAAGGAAAGAGCTTCAGTTTTCTATCTCCCCCAAATCATTGGCAGTCCCAGATAATTCCCTAGGTTCTCACTTGCCTTTATCCCCAATACATCATACATATCCTTTTTCAAGCTATCACTGGCATTCTTAGAGAAGAATACACAAGATTTATCAAAATTCACCACCTGACCTAAGGCTTCACAGTAACAGTCAAGTATGCTCTTCAACAATTCATAGTTCCTCTTCTCTACATTGATGAAAAAAAGAGCATCATCGGCAAAAAAGCAACGAGATGGAACAGGACAACTTTCAACTAGATTAATACCCCTTAATCTTCCCCTTTCCACAAACCATTGTGTCATCAGAGAAAGAGCTTCAGCAGCCAGGATAAAAAGATAAGAAGACAAAGGGTCCCCTTGTCTAATACCTCGTTCCATGTTCAAATCAGCCACCTTCCTTCCTCCTACCAGCAAACTTAAACTAGTTGAAGTCACACATTCCATAACCTTGGTAATCCACTTCTCACCAAACCCGAGCTTTCTCATTACTTCTTTTACAAATTTTCATTCCAATCTGTCATAGGCTTTGTTCATACTATCTTGATGGCCATATCAAACCTTAGGAAAATGGTTTAGATTAAGGAGAAGAGATTCAACCCTCTTATTATCATCCTATAAATCATGTTCTCTGTTACTTTCCTATTCACCTCTTTAACGTCCAGTTGTCCACGACTGCATGCGCCATCGCACTCTATTGACTTCGCCGTGTCTCTCACCTCTTTCCTCAATTCAGGGGTGTTTGGATTATAAAAGAAACACCTTCAAAAAAATATTTTATATAAATTAAAATAATTTTTTAATATTTATTTTATATATTTTAAAATTATAGTTTAATTTTCATCCAAAATAAACATATCTACTTTTGACGCGATCAGAAGATGGAGCCCACACACTTTTCTAAGAAAATGGATCCGACGCTTGTCTCTTGTGCCATTCACATGTGAAGGCTGATTTCCGGTGACAGGGAGGGATGGTGGTGCTTAAAAGCTAAATAATTAATTTACAGAAATTTAAAAAAATTATCTAAATCTGTTGCCTATTAAAAATATTGGTGCTTTTTAATATGGATCCCTTCACTTTTGAATCCTGACTCCCTCCCTGATTAATGTTAAACGAACATGATTAATTGATTGTTTGCTTTGGAGATGAAAGACACTTGGTCCAAAGTGTATAAATATTGATAAATTGATATCAATATATTCAGATAGATGTAGCCATCAAATCAAATTGGAAAGCAACAAAACGATTTGATCCATATTTCCAGAGAAATAAAATATTCTCTCTCGCTCGGCCAGCAGCGTGATTGGAATTAATTAAAATAGGGACAGCTATTAGAGCCGGTAATATGGGCCAACCCGCCGATTATGAGTTGGCCCGTGACGGGCCTGAAGCTTGGCGGGTTGGGCTTTTTAGGACCGCTTTTTGACGGGCTGGAATTTTTTCAACCCGGCCCGCGAGGGGGAAAAACCCGCCAACCTGCCAAATTTTGTTTTTTTGTTTTTACTTTTTTTTTTAATAAAACATACTCGAAGTCTCAAATTTCTAAATACCTAAAATAAAACATGCAAATATAAATTATCATAAATAAAACATGGAACCCATCCAAAGTTCCAAGTTCCAAGTTTCAAATATATCAAAATATTAAACATATGATTAAATGAACATGATATGTCCTTAATAATTTAACAAACATCTCAAATTAAAACATAAATCCAAATTAACACTACCACAAAGTCACAAACACAATGTCACTACACAAATCACTATCAAGTATCAACTATCAAGTGCTCAATCATCACTATTCATGAGCTAGGGCAAAGGCGCAAAGCAAAGACAGAGAGCAGAGAGCTTGGGGCTTGGGACTTGGGAGTTAGGATTGGCCGAGGGCGACTGGGAGAGTTGGGACTTGGGAGTCTGGGAGGAGTGCGACACACAAGCAAAACGTGAAAATGAGACCGTGTTGGTGTTGCCGTGTTAGACTATTGGACATGGACTGCTCATTATTACACTGTGGACTAGGCCAATAGTGTAGAGATTGAGAGGCAAAGGGAAAAATTTGCAACAAAAAAAAATGGTTAAACGGGTTAGCCCGCCGCGGGTTTGGGCTTGGCGGTTATGGGCTCAAAACTTCCATTTTAAAACAGTCCTAATTTTTATCAACCCAACCCGCCACTTGTTGGCGGGTTGGTGGGTTGAGCCCGCGAACTCAATCCATATTACCGGCTCTAACAGCTATCATCACCAGGAGGGGGACCAGTGGAGGCTTGAAAATAAAATCTCAGCCGCCAATCGTTTTGAGAAGATAAACGGGAAAGAAGAGATCAAATAAATAATGTGTAAGAGATCGATGAAAAAAAAAACACTAATATGGAAAGCAATATTAATTCAGTAAATTTTTTTGTATAAATTTGAAAATATTAAGAATTATTCGGAGGGAGCAGTAAAAGTACATGGAATTATACAATGTCATCTAGCGTAATCCCTGAGTTTTATAATGTCATCATTCGTGGTTTTCACACTCTTCAGAAACTTTTATTTTTAGTATGTAAACAGTACACATGCATATTGGCATTTTATTGAAGTTTTCTTTTCGTCGATGTTTCAACAGGGGAAGAAAAGAGAGAGATATTAAGGCACCGTTTGGGTGACACCTCAAACCATGGTTTGGGTGATAAGTCACCCAAACACCCACCCAATTTGTACAAACCATGGTTTTGGGTCAAAACCATAGTTTTGGAAAAAGCAAAAAAATTTTGCTTTTGGAGAAAAAAGGAAGAGTGTGAGAGCCTATAAGATATGTATCTTGTTATTTTTTTTATAAACATATTTTTTTATAAACATATTTAATCTTATATTTTATAAAGATATATACAGATTAATTATTTATTAATTATATTATCTTATGTATTATTAATTATGTTAATAAAAAATATATTATTAACAATTTTATTCCTTCAAATTAAAATATATCATAAAATCTATTTTTTCTGTAATTATCATATTAACTTATATCTTTTTTTTAGTAATTTGTATATATAAAAAGTGCTTCTGATAACAACTATCCAAACACTTTCACTTCTCAAAATCATTTTTTCATAAAATTTATTCTTTCTAGAATTTATTCTTCCCAAAATCTATTCTCCAGAATAACTTTTCCAAACCACGGTTTGGTTTCATCCAAACACACCCTAAATGTATATATAATTATATATATATGCTATATTGAAATATTGAAATAGACAAGACGTTTCATTATACATGTAATAATAGAAGGAGCTAATCTCTCAAACCAATATTTGAATTCTCGCAAGAAGAAGTATCTACATTTAGTGTCCCATAATACTTCAAATAAAATTATTTCCAATACTCAAACATATAAATTATGCGTATTTTCCAGATTGGTTTATTCTTCAAATGCTTCACTAGACAGGCGACAACTTGGAATTGCTAGTAGGTGGTTGGCTCTTGTTATTGCGAGTCCAAACTCCTCACTCATGTCCAAATCTGTAGGATTCATACCAGAAGGAAGCTCCCAATTAAAACAATGCACCAATTGAGCTATTACCAGTTTCACTGTCCTGAGACCCAACTGAGTCCCTGGACAACCTCTTCGACCAGAACCAAATGGTATCAACTCATAATCTTGCCCTTGAAGCTCTATGCCACTGTTCATAAACCTTTCGGGGTAAAATGTTTCAGCATTATTTGACCACACGTTGGAATCTCTTCCTATGGCCCATGCATTTATAAGAACCCTTGATTTTTTCTCAATGTGATATCCACCAATTATGATATCTTCCCTTGTTTCTCGAGGAAGTAACAGTGGCCCTGCAGGGTACAGCCTGAGAGTCTCCTTCACCACCAAATCCAAGTAATTAAATTTCAGTAAATGTAGTTCCTCGACCTTCTGCTCATTCCCACTATACTTTTTATCTCATCTTGAAGATTTTTCATCACTCTTGGATGTTTGAAGAGTTCTGAGAAGACCCCTTCAATTCCCACTATAGAAAGATTCCATATGGACTATGGAGGGGGGGCGTGGCGTATAAGCTGTGCCGCTCGCAAAAACGACGTCGTACAATTGGAGGAAAATGGATGTTCTGGAAGGCAGAAGGTACCCTGAATAAGAATGTCAGAAAAGGAGCAGGGCAGGCGTTGCCAATTTTGAAGAAACCATTTTGAATATTGATGTTTTGGCCTCTTGCGATGAATATTTTTCAACGAGCAATTATTCTGAAATACTATTTTGAATATTTTTCCAGTCACTAATTTCCAATTCCAACCAGTTACCCAAGCATCACCCACAGGCGTAACAAACAGAGATGCAGAATACTCTGTTTATCACTCTCTCTCTCTATGTATATATATATTCATATGAGACTACCTAACAGAATAGGTACGTACCATTTTATTTATTACTTCCGGTCTTAATCATAAGACATTATCTATAAATTATAAATGAGGTCTTATAATTAAGAATGAAGGAAGTATTAAACTAGCCACTCTACATATCATATTTATTGTACGTCGGTACAGGGCACTCCAAACAAGTTTTAATGGGACTTAATGCGAGAAGTTGGCACAGCATACAGGTTCTTGGCTCTCGGGAGTGACAAGCCAAATTTCTCACTCATGTCCAATTCATTCGGATCCTGTCCCAACGGAAGCTCCCAATTAAAGCAATGAACCAATTGAGCTACGACGAATTTAACTGTAACCAAACCCATGTGTATCCCAGGACATCCTCTGCGACCAGATCCAAACGGTATGAACTCAAAGTCAAGTCCTCGAAAGTCAACATTCTTCTCAACAAACCTCTCCGGACAGAAATCTTCGGCATTAAACCAGACCTTAGGATCTCTTCCTACAGCCCACATATTGATTAGAACTCGAGTGTTTCTCTTCACATAGTAACCATCAACTACCGCATCCTCCGTTGACTCTCGAGGGATCAATGCTCCTGCAGGGTATAATCTCAGGGTCTCCTTGATCACCATATCTAAATAATGAAGCTTTGCTAAGTCTGTCTCTTCCACCATTTTGTTCCTTCCAACCACAGTTTCCAGCTCTTCTTGAAGGGTTTTCATAACCCTAGGATGCCTTATCAGTGAAGATAAGGCCCACAAAATGACAGAGGTAGAAGTTTCGAATGCCCCAGCAATCATGTCCAGTACAATAGCCTTAATGTTAGTTCGTTCAATGCCATAGTTTTGTCCGTCCACGGCGTGGTGTATCAATGAGAGCAGTATGTCTATGAAGTCTTGTCGGTCCTTTGGTGAGTTAATAGCACCTTCATGCTCTTCAATTATCTTCTCTAGTATTTCGTCAAATGCTTTACCGATTTTTGTGGTGGCTCGTTTCAGTCCCTAATCGTATAGCACAACTTCAATTGATTAAGGGTCCAGTACTATTTATTTGATTTTATCTCCTCTTTTTAATATAAAAATTAGTTCACTAGTTTGAAGAAAATAAAAAAATTTGTTAAGTTAGTTATTTACAATAAATAGTTACTGTTTTCATAAAATACTCTTACTAATAATGCATATTAATTAAAATTATTATTTTAATGAAATCTTTAACATATGTAATTATTAAAAAAAACTATTTTGAAAAAAAATAAACATAAAAAATAAAACTGATTGCAGTCTTATATTTAAAATTAAATTAAAAATCAAATTTGCGAGCATATTAAGAATATGAGGTAGTATAATTGATGATTATTGTGAATGACCCCACATATGTGCCCGACGTCTAGGCGAAGTGATTCCATTAGACTCAGGGCATCTTGTGTATTTTTTAATAAAGTTGGTTCGATCATGTCGTCAAAAAAGTTTTCTTTAAAATAAAAAAATGTACAGTGCCTCTAAAATTCCGGGAAAAAAAAAGGAAAATAAAAGATAACGGAGTTTATTTCATACCTGAAGATCAAATCGCCCAAGCCAAGGCACGACATCCGCTAGATTAAAAGCACCGGTGAGCCTCATTGCTTCGTGAATATACACCTTCAAATCAAGTAAGTCAGCCTTGTTACACCCCAGTATCATCTTATAGACAATGTTCTCTATAACCCCGGACACCACCTGGCTCACGTCTACAACCTCACGCGCCGCCGCAGCTTCTTCAAGGGACTTGACAACGGCCTGCAACTCTTCCCTCCTCAGAGGAGCGAAAGACTCCACTTTTGACGCACTGAGAAGATGCAAGGTGCACAATTTCCTCATGTTCCTCCAGTAAGGTCCATACTGGCAAAATACGATGCCTTTGGATCCATAGGTAAGGATGTCGTTGGCTTGAAGCCTGGGACGGCTGGCAAAAACAGCGTCGTTGGCCTTGAGCAACGCTTGGACGGCTTCCGATGAGGAAATTATCACCGCCGGTACTTGTCCTAACCGAAAGGACATGATGGGTCCATACTTACTGGACATGGATTGAAGGTCGCGGTGGGGGAGTTGACCCAAAAAATGGAGGTTACCGATGATCGGCAGAGCCGGTGGACCTGGCGGTGGCTGTCTCCCATTCTGGCCATGTCTGCTGTGTTTCCGACGCTGTGTTAGGATGAAGAGAAACGAGAGAAATATCACTGCAGGGATGGCTAGCGTTGAAGGATCCATGTTTGATGATAGGCTTCAATGAGATTGTTTCCGTCTTGTGGTGTTCCAGTCAAAGTAGCCCTGGAGGAGGGGGATTTCATGAGGTCCGATGAAGCAATCCGACTTTGTCAGTAAGAATATTTAAATGATTAATATTAGTCAAGCATTAATTAGCCGCCTGAGCTGCTAAGGTTCAAAGTTCAAACTTGAAAGCTGGCTCCCGTTGAAAAACAAAAATATCTAACATCCAGCTAATAAAACTAAAATTAATAACAAGTTGATGCTATTGACTTGCTCCATGTAACTTATAGTTCTGCAGTGACATTTCAAAATATTTTGAAAGCTATTTGAAATAAAACCTTAACTGCGTCCTTAATGGAAATTTTTCCTAAAAATTTTATAAGGCTTTGTGCTCTTGAGCAACTCTAATGATTAGCTTTTGAGATATTGTTTTCCACTTTTCCTAAAGGTTTAGTACTCGTTATAATAGTGTTTTTACCGAGAGCTTGCCCAACTGTAGAATTCTGATTGGAAGGGCCAACCCACAGGAAGCCAAGTGAAGAGATAGCGTGAGCCGCCAAAGATGCAAAGCATTAGCTGTGTCCTTCTTCCAAAGACTTGCACATATCATAGAATATTTAAAAGTAAAAAAGAATGAAATGTTTGATGGGGAAAAAACAGAAAAAAATTTAGGAAAAATTGTAACAAAATATCATCTACAATTAAATACAAAAAAGTTCCTTAAAATATCAAATTAATATAGAGCTTCAAGAAATCTCATTACAAGAGATTCTACTTGTTTAATTACTGACATGCCTTTATTTTATTTTTTTAAGTATGGATTGACAATTAAAAGAGTTCTCGTCAACAATTTAAGGCGTAACAATTAACAACTATCACTATTACTTGTCGCGATAGTTGTTAATCATAGGTGATAGTTGTTAATCATTACGCCTTAAATTATTAACGATTGCTCTTTTAATTATCAATGCATATTTTTTTTAAAAAAAAAAGGGACAGTTTAGTAGTTAAATAAATGAATTTTTGAGACTTCAGATTAATTTGATGATTTTAAGGGATTTTTTGTGTTTAATTTTTTTGAGTGTGATCTTATTACAAATTTTTCAAAAATTTATAAGAACGTTACACTTCCACGACCGCAATAAAATGACAGGAAAATGAATTTTAGTTATTGAGTAGCGTTTAGATTAAGGAGAAGAGATACAACCCTCCTATTGTGCCTGTTTGGTTGGGCTTTTCAGGAGGTTAAAAGTATCTTAAATTGGACAAAAGTCCAATTAGAAATTTAGTTGTTGTTTGGATGGACGAATCAAAAACTACAATAAATTATAAATTAAAATTAACAGCTTATGAGTCAGTTTGAAACAGTTCATAAGTAGCTTTTCAATAATAATTTACGAAATACGAGACAAGTATGTGAGAGGAGTTTTGTCTTGACTTATGTGAAATGTGTTTATGGGAAATTTCCACTGCTTTACCAAATGGGGCCATTATCATCATATAAATCATGTTGTCTATTACTTTCATATCCACCTCTATAATGTCCACGGCTTCATGCGCCATCGCGTTCTCTCCGGTGACTTCATCGTGTCTCCCACCTCTTCCTCTTTCCCCGAACTGAGGTGTTTGGATTATAACAAAAACATATTCAAAAAAAATATTTTATGTAAATTGAGGTAAAATCTTTTTATATATTTATTTTGTATATTTTAAAATTATTTTTAAAACCTTAATTTCGTTTTCACCCATAATAAACATATCCGCTTTGGATGCGATCCGAAGATGGAGCCCACACACTATTCTAGGAAAATGGATCGGACGCTTGTCTCTTGTATTTTTAGGTTTTTTGGGCCTGATTATCTCTTGTGCCCTTCACATGTGAAGGCTAATTTCCGGTGATAGGGAGGGATGGTGGGGCCGGAGGTGGTATTTAAAAGCTAAATAATTAATTTACAAAAATTAAAAAAAAAATCTAAATTTGTTGCCTATTAAAAATATTTGTATTTTTTAATATGGATCCCTTCACTTTTAAATCTTGACTTGCTCCCTGATTAATGTTAAACGAACATGATTAATCGATTGTTTGCTTTGGAATGAAAGACACTTGGTCCAAAGCGTATAGATATTGATAAATTGATATCAATATATTCACATCGGAGTGGTCATCAAATCAAATTGGAAAGCAGCAAAACGATATGATCCATATTTCCAGAGAAATAAAATATTCTCTCTCGCTCGGCCGAGCAGGGTGATTGGAATTAATTAAAACAGGGACAGCTATCATCACCTTGAGGGGAACCAGCGGAAGCTTGAAAGTAAAATCTCAGCCTCCAATCGTTTTGAGAAGATAAACGGGAAAGAAGAGAGCAAATAAATAATGTGTAAGAGATCGATGAGAAAAAAAATTAATATGGAAAGCAATGTTAATTCAGTAAATTTTTTTGTATAAATTTGAAAATATTAAGAATTATTCCGAGGGAGCAGTAAAAGTACATAGAATTATATAATGTCATCTAGCGTAATCCCTGAGTTTTATAATATCATCATTCGTGGTTTTCACACTCTTCAGAAACTTTTATTTTTAGTATGTAAACAGTACACATGCATATTGGCATTTTACTGAAGTTTTCTTTTCGTCGATGTTTCAACATGGGAAGAAAAGAGAGAGATATTAAATGTATATATAATTATATATATGCTATATTGAAATATTGAAATAGTACATCCACACTCAAGCGTCTAACTAATAATCAAGATTGATCCAGTAGAAAGAACTAATCTCTCAAACCAATATTTGAATTCTCACTAGGAGAAGTACTAACATTTAGTACCCCATAGTACTTCACATAAAATTATCTCTAATACTCAAACATATAAATTATGCGTATTTTCCAGATTGGTTTATTCTTCAAATGCTTCACTAGACAGGCGACAACTTGGAATTGCTAGTAGGTGGTTGGCTCTTGTTATTGAGAGTCCAAACTCCTCACTCATGTCCACATTTGTAGGACTCATACCAGAAGGAAGCTCCCAATTAAAACAATGCGCCAATTGAGCTATAACCAGTTTCACTGTCCTGAGACCCAACTGAATCCCTGGACAACCTCTTCGACCAGAACCAAATGGTATCAACTCATAATCTTGGCCTTGAAGCTCTATGCCACTGTTCATAAACCTTTCTGGGTAAAATGTTTCAGCATTATTTGACCACACGTTGGAATCTCTTCCTATGGCCCATGCATTTATAAGAACCCTTGATTTTTTCTCAATGTGATATCCACCAATTATAATATCATCCCTTGATTCTCGAGGAAGTAATAGCGGTCCTGCAGGGTACAGCCTGAAAGTCTCCTTCGCCACCAAATCCAAGTAATTAAATTTCAGTAAATCTATTTCCTCAACCTTTCTGCTCATTCCAACTATACTTTTTATCTCATCTTGAAGATTTTTCATCACTCTTGGATGTTTGAAGAGTTCTGAGAAGACCCATTCAATTGCAGTTGCAGATGTTTCAAGTGCTGCAACAATCATTTCAACCACAACTGCCTTGATATTTGTTCGATTAATGATTTTTTGGTCGCTTTGGGAATCCGATATGGACTGGTTCAATTGGGAGAGCAAGATGTCTATGAAGTCTTGGTTTTTATGCACATTAGGAGTTTCTTCCTCGTGCTCCTTTATTATCTTCTCCAGCAAATCATCAAGTGCTTTGCTTGTTTTCTTTGACCTTCGTTTTAATCCCTAGCCAAGTCAGGAGTCAAATAATTAGACAAGGAAAAAGGAAAAAGACAGAAAAATGACATATTAAATTCTTAATACCCAAAACATCTGCTCAATTTAAGAAATCCCATTTTGGTCTCAAGAGACCAAATTGGGATTATCATGTTAAATGAAAAGACCAAATTGTCTTTCATTTTATTTATTGTTTTTAAAATACCAAAGCCCCTACTGACCGGCCGGTCGTCGAAGCTCTGACGGTGGTAGTCACCGAAGCTCCAGCGATAGCAGTCACTGGAACTTCAGTGGCCGGCTGACAATTGGTCACCGGAACTTTGTCGGTCAGAAATAATTTTTTTGAAAATTTTTGCAACTTCAGCATAACAGTTAACAACTTTTGTAACATTATTAAAAATTTCAGTACAGCAGTTAATAAGAAGTTTTCTAGCAAATTCAACAAGCTCCGGCGGTTGGAAACAATTTTTTTGAAAATTTTTACAATTTCAGTATAACAGTTAACAACTTTTGTAATACTAGTAACGGTTTCGGTATATTAGTTAACAACAGGTTTTTTGGAAAATTCAACAATTGGTCGCCAGAGCTCCGACAGCGGAAAACAATTTTTTTTTGAAAATTTTTACAACTTCAATATAACGGTTAACAACTTTTGTAACATTATTAACAATTTCAGTATAGCGGTTAAAAACAAGTTTTTGAGTTTGTTAATGGTATTACTAAAGTTGTAAAAATGCTACTTTTTGAATTTGCTGAAAAACCTGTTGTTAACTGCTATATCGAAGTTGTTAATAGAGTTACAAAAATTGTTAACCATTATACTGAAATTGTAAAAAAAAATTTTAAAAATAGTTGTTAAAGTTATAAAAATCTATTTTTTTTAATTTTTAAGAAAACCTATTGTTAAATGCTATACCGATATTGTTAATAGAGTTATGAAACTTGTTAACGACATTACTGAAGTTGTAAAAATGCTACTTTTTGAATTTTTTCTGCAAACTTGTTGTTAACTGCTATACTGAAGTTGTTAATAACATTACAAAAGTTGTTAACCGTTATACTGAAGTTGTAAAAATTTTCAAAAAAAAAAACTGTTAAAGTTGTAAAAATGCCATTTTTTTAATTTTTAAGAAAACATATTGTTAAATGATATACAGAAATTGTTAATAGAGTTACGCAACTTGTTAACGGCATTATTGAAGTTGTAAAAATGCTACTTTTTGAATTTCTTGAAAAATCTGTTGTTAATGGCGTTACAAAAGTTGTTAACTGTTATACTAATATTGCAAAAATTTTCAAAAAAATTGTTTTCGGCTGCAGAACTCCAGCAACCAATTGTTGAATTTTCTGAAAAACCTATTGTTAACTGCTATACTGAAGTTGTTAATAGTTTTACAAAAGTTGTTAACTGTTATACTGAAATTGTAAAAATTTTCAAAAAAAATTATTTCCGGCCGCCGAAGCTTGTTGAATTTCCCAGAAAACCTGTTTTTAACTGTTATATTGAAATTGTTAATAGTGTCACAAAAGTTGTTAACTGTTATACTAAAATTATAAAAATTTTCAAAAAAAAATTGTTTTCTGCCGCCGGAGCTCTGGTGACAAATTGTTGAATTTCCTGAAAAACCTGTTGTTAACTGATATACTGAAGTTGTTAATAGCGTTACAAAAGTTGTTAACCGTTATACTGAAATTGTAAAAATTTTCAAAAAAATTATTTCCGGCTGCCAGAGCTTGTTGAATTTCCCAGAAAACCTATTATTAACTGTTATACTGAAGTTGTCAATAGCGTTACAAAAGTTATTAATCATTATATTAAAGTGGTAAAAAAATTTAAAAAAATTATTTCTCACCGACAGAGCTCCAATGACCAATTGTCAGCCGGTCACCGGAGCTCTGGTGACCAACCGGCCAGTGAGGGCTTTGGTATTTTAAAAACAATAAATAAAATGAAGGGTAATTTGGTCTTTTCATTTAACATGATAATAAATAGGATTTTTTAAATTGAGCTGATATTTTGAGCATTATGAAATTAATATGTCATTTTTCTATCTTTTTTTCAAGAAAAACCCACCATGAATTCTATTGTTAATTAACAAGGGTACCCTAATGGCTCTCTAATGTCTCTTGTAATGCTCAACTTTTCAAATGTTCTTTTTCTTGTTTCTATTTATCATTACATCCTACATAAAAGTAGTGATATTTTGATATCTTACGGATATAAAAAGGTGTAGTTTTAAATTTTTTTACTATTTTTCACATAAAAATACTTTAAAATATCAATAATTTTAAATGGTGTACTTTAAAATTGCTTTTCTATGACAAAACGTAGAAAAATTTAAAACTACATCATTTTATATCAAAATATCACTAATCATCAACAAAAAAAATTGGAAAAATTGCAATGACATCCCACCCAATAGAATTAAGTATAAAAAAGTACATTGAAATCATCAAATTATTTTGAAATCTCAAGAAACTTCATTGCAAAAGATTTTATTTGTTTAATTACTAACTTCCCCTTATTTTTTTAAGTATGTATTGACAACTGAAAGAGTAGTCGTTGATAACTTAATAACTTAAGATGTAACAATTAAAAACTAGCACAACAGGTAATAACAACACATTTTCTCAGCGCATCACAAAAATATAATACATGAGTATTGTCCATAGCTACTGCAATAATTGTTAATTGCTACACCTTAAATTATTAATGACTGCACTTTAATGAATACTTTAAAAAATAATAATAAGGATAATTTGGTAATTAAACAAACAGATCAGAATTTCTTACAATGAGATCTTTTGATATTTCAGAATAATTTGATGATTTTACGGGATTTTTTTATATTTAATTCTCTTATGTAAGACTTTATTACAATTTTTCCAAAAAAATTTAGGGCCCGTTTGGAATCATGATAATCAACACGAACAAGTACGTTTTACGTATGCTAACATAAAATTTCTCCAATTGTAAATCGTGAGTGTAAAACTGTTTTAAATCATTTCAAACGAGTTTTCGATCAGACATTAAGAAAAACGTTAGACACCACGGCATTAGAACCCTAAATAATATGTATTTAGTTTTGTTTAATACCTGGATATCAAAAGCTCCTAGCCAAGGGACAAAATCTGCAAGATTAAATGTCCCGCCCAGGCACATGATCTCTTGAGCAAGTGCTTTCAAATCATACTGGTCATCTGTGTTGCGCCCCAGAACCATCATGTACGTTACATCTTCTATAAGTTTCTTCACCGCCTCGCTCAGATTAACAACTTCACGCGCCGCCGCGGCCTTCCTTAACGACGTAACTACTAATCCCAACTCTTTCCTCCGTAAAGGACTGAACGACTGAACCTTTGACGAGCTAAGAAGTTGCAGAATACAAAGCTTCCTCATGTTGCGCCAGTACGGGCCATACTCACTTGTCACCATACCGGCGGTGCCGTAGAAGATGAACTCGGAAAACTGACTCTTAGGTCGGCTCGCGAATGTTAAGTCGTGGGTCTTTAGGAACAGCTCGGCTGCTTCAGGTGAGGAGACTACAACCACCGGGACTTGCCCCAGCCGCAACGACATGATCGGACCATATCGCTTGGCTAATGATTGAAGGGTCCGGTGAGGAAGTGAACCCAACATGTGGAGGTTTCCGATGACCGGCAGAGCCAGCGGACCTGGTGGTCGTTTCTGATCGTTCTTTTTTTGTTTCCGATCGGAGAAGACTTTGTGCAGAAGGAACATAAAACTGATAAAAGATAATATGAGCAATAATGTGGTGGGCATTTCTATGGTCGCATAGAACATCATGTTGATGATATTTCTCTCTTCGATCACGAGGTATATAATAATGAGCTAATAGTGGAATTTGACGAGGACCTACTCTCTGAGCTAATAGCGGAAACCACCTAGATTGATTTTGAATTTTCCAAATTTAATTTAATTTTTAAAAAGATTTTAAATAATTCTTTATTTTAATTGATACTGAATTTAATATAAAAATAATATTATAATTAAAAAATTTTAAAAATAAACTTACCATGGAAAATTTTAAATATAAACTACTCATATGTTGAATGATTTCGGTTGCATTACACGGCTACAAGCACACTATTATCATGTAACGAAGCCCAGGCACAATTTGATTCGCTTGGCATTTAAAAAATAATTAATTAATGCTGGTGATGAAGCAGTGCTCCGAACCGGTACTTCTCATGTCCTTTTCAAGTGGGGAACCGTCTTTTCCCCCGTTTACAAGCCATGTTGTTGAACTTTCTAGGTAAAATCTGCTTCATCCTAATTATAAAATTTTATTTTTAAACTATAAATAAGATTTTAGAATTTGAATCAGAAGTAATATGTAACTTCACTTTTTATTTATTATTATATAAATTGATATTTTAAAAATATATATTAAGTAAGAGTAAAATTCATAAGTTACTTACATTAAGTTATCTAATCACATTTAGTCAACTGTTCTACTTTTAAAATATCATTATTTAATTATAAAATCATATAAAAAATAGAGTACATGATTATGTATGAATAAAAAATTTAACATATGTAAAGAACCTGACCCTCGTATTTTAATAGAAATGGAAAATTTATTTTTTTTTAAAAAAAAAAAAGGGGAAACTCAATTTTGGATTGCAGTGATGAGAAAATGACAAAAAAATGATATTTAAATTTAAAAATTTCCATATAGTCACCTGAATAATAAAATTTTTTTAATCATATATGACTGATTAAGAATTTTTAAATTTATTGAAATAACCATATTACCCTGAGTAATTTTTCAAAGAGAGAAGGAGAAGTAGGTGTATAGGTTAACAACTTCTTTAGCGTAGTTAACAAGTTTTTTAATGTTATTAACAAGTTTATTATCGCCTTTAATAATATGTTGCTGAAGTTATAAAAATACCATTTTTTTTAATTTCATGAAAAACATGTCATTAAAGGTGATAACAAACTTGTTAATAACGTTAAACAATTTGTTAACTGCATTACAAGTGCTGTAAAATTTTTCATTTATGGTGCCATGATCAATCTTTTCATGGGTAAGAAACTCTTAGATGACATGGTTAATAACATTATATGAATTATTAACATCATTATACGAGTTGTTAACAACGTTACTGAGGTTGTAAAAATAAAACTTTTTTAATTTCTTGCAAAGTCTATTGTTAAAAGTGATAATAAACTTGCTAATAGAGTTAAAGAACTTGTTAACAGCTCAACAGAAATTTTATAATTTTTCATTTCTGATGGTATGACTAATCTCTCAAAGTGTAAGAAGCTCTCAAATCATATGGTTAATAACATTATACGAATCAATACATGACTTGTATAATGTTATTGGAGTTGTAAAAGTAACACTTTTTTAATTCCCTAAAAAAACCTATTGTCAAAAGCAATAACAAAATTATTAATAGTATCAAAGAATCTGTCACCCCTGTTACATGAATTGTTAAAAAATTTCATTTATGATGTCATAACTAATCTCTCTAAGTGGAAAAAAAACTCTTAAATCATATGATTAATAACATTATGCGAATTATTAATATCATTATATAACCTGTTAACAGTGTTACTAAAATTATAAAGTGTCATTTTTTTAATTTCTTGAAAAACCTATTGTTAAAAATGATAAGAAAATTATTAATAATGTTATAAAACTTATTAACCACGTTAAAGGAGGTGGTATAACCTATGCATGCTTATCTTTTTTTTCTTTTAAATTTATTCAGGGCAATATGGTAATTGTAATAAATTTAAAAATCTCTAATTAGTCATATACAACTAAAATAAAAGTTATTTAGATATTTTCAAACTGAAGTACTCTTTCAATTCTTAATATAAGACATATTTAACTAATTTGATTAGATTAAGGAAATTAGGTAAGTTAGTTCATTATAAAAAATGTGACACATTTTTCTTAAAATATCATAATCATCTTTTTTAGTACTCTATCTTTTTTTTTTTAACTTGATTATGGTTGAGGGAGTATCTATAGGAGTAATTTAAAAAAATTAATAAATATAATAAATAGATCTTATATTTAAGATCAAAACTAATTCAATAATTAGATTCTATATTAAACATAGGAAGAGTATTATTTTTCTATTATTTTTACTGTAGTGATCCGGTCAAAAAAGGAGGCTGCCCGAGTTCGGCTGGCCAGCTTCACGTGATTCACGATTCCTGACATCCATTGATTACTACTCTTTTTAGGCACAAAAATAAAAATAAAAATTACTACTCTTTCTTTTTTTTCCTTGGGACCAAAAATTACTGCTCTTTCTGAGCTAAATATAAAATTAGTACAAAAAATTGTTCTTAAATCTTAAATATCACATTTTAATTTATTTTTTTTAATTTGATTGTCTTCTATTAATGAAATAATTTTCAATACAAATAATTAAAAAATACTTTGAGGAAGTTAATACTGCCTCTGGTCTTTAATAAGAGCGCATTGATTAATTTGAGTAGATTGAAAAAACTAGTTAAATTAGTTATTTGTAATAAATAAATATATTTTTTAAAATATTTTTATTAAACAAATGTATTAGTTAGAACTACTATTATTACAAAGACTATTTTAAAAAAATAGATAAATATTAGAAACAAATTAGATTTAATTCTTATATTTAGAACTAAAATAAAAAACAAACATACTCTTATATTAAGAATTGAAAGTAGCACATAACTTTTTATAAAAACTAATTTAAGTAATTTCTATAGTTTCTATAAATTAGTGATACGATTATGCATGTTTTGGGCGGGAGACATTGTACCACGACATTTCACGTGGTTCATTTGTTCTTTTAGCCCGCCGAGCACGTCAACTTTATCATATGTTCTCCAAGGAGTAGGGACCGCCAAGTACTTCAACCTGTTATTTGTTTGAATTGGCGTTTTAAAAATAATCTTATGACATACAAAATAACTATGGGAAAATTTTTTTATCTCTATTTATATAAAAGCATTTTTTTTAAGTTGCTTCATAATAAAACGATAATCATAGACTCACACTTCCTTGTGTAAATAGAAGATGACAAATACCAATAAGCTGTTAATTAAAGTAGTAGCAGCCTCATCTCCATATAGAGGAGAATAAAAGTTTAAATTCTGGGAAGCGTACTTGTTGGGATAATTATTCCTTAACCACTTCAGACTTGAAAGGAATCAGTCTCAAGTCTAATATGATTTAGGAATATCTTTGTCTCACCTAAAAAAAAAAGACGGCAAATCTCACATGACAATGATGGTTAAAATTAAATGAAATGTTAAAAGAGAAGGATAAAGGTGGAAATTTACTTTTAATCTTATTTTTTAAGTGTATCCAACACCCCAATCTTTTTAATGGTGTAATTTTACCTATGACCTTTTTTGGAGTAATCTTACCCGTCACGGGTAAAATTGCACCTGAAGATCAAGAGTAAAATAATAGCCCAAAAAAATAAGATTAGGGTAAAATTGCATTCCTAAGAGGTATGTCCCAAAAAAAAAATTGAGTCAAATTGTACTACTAAAAATGTAACATACTATTTTTTTTTTTTTAAAGAGACAACCGAATTTGGTGGAAAGTTGTGGCATTTGACTTATCAATAGAATTTTGAGGGACGGTAGTAGATGAGGTTAAAAAAAATGGAGTGTATTCAATGAAAGAAGAATGTTGGGAAGGAGTATTAAATGAAGAGAAGAAAAAAAGAAAGGAATGAACAGATGAGGAAAGAATGCTGGGGAGGAGTAGTAAATGAAGATAGAAAAATTGGAAGTGGTATTAATTGAGAAGGAAAAAGGAAGGATGCAGGTTGAAAAACAAAATATAAGGGGCAATTGAAGAAGAAATAGGATGGGTGTAGACAGAAGAAAATCAAGAAAGAGAATTAAATATCATGATATTAAACACATGTGGTCTTTGTCTTCCTTTCACTTTGTGCGAGAAGTAGAGAAAGAGAGAGTGAGAGGCAGAGAAGAGAAAGAGAGCAAGTGAGTTGAGTTGCAGGATACGTGACAAGTTTTAGGGACCACTTAGGTACACAAATATACCTATTTTTATCAAATTTTCTTTAAGAGTATCTTCTATATATTTAAAGCATTATATTATTAGTATCGTTATAATGTTCAGAGAAAATTTTACCATTTGGATATGAAGTGAATCAGAGTTTTGACAATATATGACTGTAGAAATTTAAAGATACGTTGTTAAGGAATTTTAATCGGTTTATATCTGTTCAATGATTGTTTTGAGAATTTTAAATTAAGATTCTAGTTGAAAAATTTGTTATTTGAAAATATAGAATATTTTTACTAATTAAATTTAAGTTAAATAGTTTATTTGAGTTATTTAATATATTATTGAAATTTTAATCCGTTTGAATGTTAAATAGGTGAAATATATTATTGAAATAGTTTTTGAAAGCTTGAAAAATTATAAACTGAGAATTTTATGAAATTAGATAAAGTTATAGTTTATTTATAATTCAAAAGAATTGATTGGTTTAAGAAATTTTTTTAAATAAGATTATAATAAATAATTGAGATTTTAATATGAAATATTTAGATTTTAGGTAATAAAAATATATTTACTTAAGTTATTAAATTTAAATAGTCTCATATGTAAATTTGATTTTCAAAATAATATTATATCCATTATAAATAGCAAAATTTGGGAGAATTAATATATTTTTGTAATTTTAGTTTAGAGGGTAGTTTTAGAATTTTAGAGTAGTTTTGAGTTTTATATTAATAAATATTTATGTGAAATTTCGTAGACTCTTGAGAATTTTAGAGTAATTTTTGTGTGAATATTTGTAAGCTAAAGAGTACCACTTAACTCTTAAAATTATTTCTTGTACATGTGAATTGTGTATGATTATATTGTGAATTTACTAATTTTTATATTATTGAAACATAACATTATGATTTTTCAAAAAAATATTTGGATATGTTACTTGATTTTGTTAAGATTTATTGCTATTAATTATGATCAATATTTAAATATATTTATCTATGGAATTATCATGAGTTGCTGTTAAATGGTTCAGAAATTTTATTCCTATCTTATTTTTAATAATATATTTGGGAATGTATTTATGATATAACATTATTAGTATATGACATATGCATAGTTGGGTTAAGGATAGAAGGAGATTTACATGGATATAAATTACCACGTGGTATGCCATCACTCAGTGCATATGGATGGCACTTGTCAGGGCTCCTTTTTTCCTGTTTTCCTTTGGCCGGGAATTCATTAAAACTGTGGGACATATGACACCTCCTTATTTTATTTGTAAAGAATGGGAGTTATAGTTCGAGCTTGAATTCTATACCTTTGGTCATATATATCTTCAGTATCGGTGAGTTTAGAATAATTCAGTAAAATAGATTAGTTCCTATTAGACTATGTATTAGCCTATGGTTCCAGTCAGCGGTATAAGAGTGGACGGTGATATAAGGGAGGCTACATATTGCATTATTTTTTGGATATATTGGAAAAATGATGTTGGGATATTGTTGAATAAAAAATGAAATTGAGTTGAATGTATCAAATCCGTGATTTTCATACACACACACACACATAAATGAATTTTTATTTATCAGATATGGTTTGCTTGTATAGGTTAGAATTTCAATAGTTACTGAGATGTTTGATCTCATCCTTTATATTAACATTTTCAGGTGAAGAATCTAGTAGAAATCAAGAGAGGGCACTAATAGAGTGAGCCGTGAAGGCTTTTGTGCTCCTCAAACACATGCTATATTATATTTTTATTTGCCATGACTAAGACTTTAATAGTTTATTTTGTTAAGTTACGCCAGCAATATTTTGAAATTATGACTAGATGAAGTGTTAGAAATACATATGGACTTTTAAATGAAGTATTTTATCGCATACATAGATATAATTATGTGAAGTGTTACAAAAAACATAGGGTGTTGAGCACACTTGAGAAATAAAATTAGGAATAAAATCACTCCTTTATCCCAAAAAAAAAAAATACAAGTGAGTAAATTAATAGGAAAATCTAAAAAAATATTTGAATTTCAAAATTCTAAATCAGTCTTACTACACTTTAATGACAATTGACAATATTTAAAAAACAAATAACAACACATTATTATAGTCATTGCTAATTTAAAATTTTGAAATTTCAAAGGTATTTTTTTTTATACTTTTCATAAGTTAATAGTGTGTGCACCATATAAAATTTTAATTAGCATCATTATATGTTTGACGATAGAACTGTGTTCACTGTTCAACGACATATTAGAATTTTTTAACTGGGAGACTTTATCAAGCCATTGATAAAATTATAAAAAAGAAAAAACATATATCAGATTCATTTTCTCTCTGTTTTTTTTTTTTTTAAAGAAGGGAGATTGAAATTGAATTAATGTGTATAAGACTCTTACTCGTTTGGCATCTTAAAACTAGTGGTATGAAAATGAAAATGGAAGGGAAACTTCAATGTTTTTTTTTTATAATTTTTTTGCTTGGAAGTGAATAATTTAGGAAAACCATTTTCATCAAGATGGTGGTCGAAATTCCATGGAAGCGTATACTTTTCAGCATTTAATAATCACGCAATGTATTGACAATCTTGCCCCTTACATTTTCTAACCCTATATGCAGCCTGATCTTCTCCCATATTTGTAAGTAGTCTTTTGCAAGTTGACCAGCAACAAACAAAAATGACCGGCATGTAATAAGAATAATAAGATATTTAGTTCAAGGAATGATGAGGCATCATTTGGATCGTTTGATTTAAGTGTTTATACGCATGTTTTATGTATGTTGAGTTTTCTCACGTACTTATCTTCTATTTTATAAATCATAATTATAAACAAGCCCTCTTTGTTCCTCTCCTGCTTACTCACTATGTATGGCCGTCACTTCCAGTCGCCTCTCTCAAATTGGCGTGTCAAACTTGTTATGGTGCTCTTTTGTCAATTTGTTGGTATACTGTGCTTCCGCGGCGATTATGCCGTTTTTCTCATGGCGGATTCTTCAAACGCAGTGATTTTTACTTTTCCTCTTGAGCATCGAACTTTAAATACTACTTCCGATCTTTAATATAAGATTTTGTTTAATTTTTATTTTGATCATAAATATAATATCTGAATTTATTTTGTTTCTCATATTTATACATTTTTTTAAGATAGTCTTTTTAAAAATAGTAGTTGCAGGACTTGCAGCCAATACACTTGATTAGTAATGATATTTTAGGAAAAATAACATCTATTTATTACAAATAATTAATTTAACTTATTTTCCTAAACTATTCAAATTAGTCAATTAGCTCTTATATTTAAGATCGAAGGTAGCATTTTTCATGGATTGTATTAGAATGTTATCTCTTATTCTTAATATAAGAGCTTGTTTGATTTTTATTTTGTTTCTAAATATAAGCTAGCAATTAAATTTTTCTCTTATGTTTATTTTTTTTTCTTAAGATAGTTTTTGTCATAATAATTGTTCTAATCAATACACTTGTTTTAGAAGAGACAGTACGTATTTATTTCAAATAATTAACTTAACTAGTTTTTTTTTTTATTCTACTCAAATTATTGGTATTTGGTTCAGTTTGAAATTTCTTGGGCCCTCCCAATTTGTCTTCCTGGGGGACCTGATATTCCATGAAATTCCGTAACCGAGTTGCTGCTGCTGCTACGCCATTGAAACGACTGCCAATCTAACCCGATAAAAATCCTCTTCATTGCCTCTTACTCTACATTCTTGGATGAAGATTCTCGTTCTGGTCCGGCAATGAATTTTCGGACTGGAGATCCCAGTGCAATACTCCTCGGCTGTGAAGCTTTTACACAGAGACGACGTTAAGTTCTTTTAACGTCATGTTTGAATGGAGAGAAAGGTGGGAGAAAAATACAGAGGGAAGATATATTAGGAAGAAAAACTTTAAAAAATGAGGGTTTTTCCTTCTGGTATTTTTTTCCTCTTTAATTTTCGCTTCATCCAAATATGGGTTTGGATGGGATGGGAATTGCTCTATTTTTAATGGATAAAACATAAAATCGCACCGCTATATTTTAGTATGAGGGATGCTGGATATGGTTTGAAAAAGATATCGGTGCATGTCGAATTATTTAGGAAGAACTTTATTAAAAAAAAAGTTGAAATTATTAAATCTTAAATTAGGTTTTGTAACAGCATTATAATAGGTCTTGACAATACTGAAATTACAAAATTGTTACAATTTTTTATTTGAGATTTAGTAATCTTTTTATGTTATTCTTTTCAATTATTTATCATAATTGCACAATTTTTTTTAAAAAATTGGGGATATATCTCTTATTAAAAATTTAATTGGTAAATGAGATTTAAGGATTTTGTGTAACTTAATTTTTATTGTATGCAATTTAACTTTTTTTTTTTGTGTAATTCATCTTCTTTTATGTGCAATAATGTTCTTTTGTGGGATGTGCAACTCAATTTCTCTTTGTGCAAATAAAATTTTTTTATATGCAAATCATCTTCTCTATGTGCAAACTAATCTCTTATATTCAAATAATATTTTGTGCAAACCATCTTTCTTTTCTTTATGCAACTTACTTTTCTTTGTATACAATAATACAACTAATATTTTTTTGTATAATCAATTATTTTAAGAATTATTTCACTTTTTTTTTTAAAAATTAATCTCATACATCTTCCGCGGTCCTCTAGCCTCCATGTGAGCTGTCTATTATTGGACCTTGCCCAACTGTGACTGTCATTGTTACTGCTGCGCCGGCGGCGGCACGCGGCTAATACCAAAAAATAACTTTGAATCTTAAAATTTCAAATCACTTTTCATTATCACATTTTAATAATAATTGATAATATTTTAAAAATAAATAATAATAAATTTTTTAGTTATTTTTAATCTGAGATTTTAATTATTTTAGAAGTATTTTTAAAAAAATTTTCTTATAAAAATTGACATAAAAGAGAAATGAATAAGAAACTCGTGTGACAAAGAAAAAAGGCATGAAACACAAGAAAAAAGATTGGTGTGGGTAGGACGAAGACAGAGGAGAGACAACGACTATATAATACAATTAAGACCATAGGCTCCACACTATTACTGTTCCTGGAAAAAGAGTCTGGAGTCGACACTATTTATGGCTTGGCCTTATCCTCCTTTTAATGATGATAACAACAACACTCATCCAAAAAAGTACTTAGGTGGGCTGTGTTTCTTGTATAGAACTTAGGGTTAAATGCACCCTGAATTATTTTTGAGCGTGTATCCAACAATCTAAAATATTTAATTGTGTAGTTTTGCTTCTAATATATTAAAAATGATGTAATTCACACCCCAGATGAGCAGAACTGTTATCTCTCTCACGGTGATTGCTATTATTCATCATTTTCACGCTAGGGTTGCGACTTGAGCCGCTATTTTCCTCCTTCACTGAGAAGTATGATGAGCTTTTTCGTGGGAGGACCAAAGGCGCCACTGGGAATTGAATCAGCAGAGGAGCCTGGACGATGATAAAAGGGAAGGAAAGGAATTAAGTAGGGAGATAAAGGAAGAAAGTTAGAAAAGAGCTTGAAAAAGTTTTATTTTTTTTGATTTGCTAATGTAAAAATTATCACTGTACAAAAATTAAGTAATTAAACGAGAATCGGCTTTAACTTGTTCATGGACTTGATGACTTATGCTGCTAAGGAACAAGCAGATATCTATAGGAAGGCCACGGCTCTATTGATGTTTGAACTGGGTTAGAAATTACTTCTATTATTTATAAGTTATTTTTAATGTATTTTATATAAATCAAGAAAAATCTTAAATTTTATTAATTTTTATTAAAAACTAAATTTTTTTAACTCTATCTCTATTTAATATATATATTATATAAATAATATAAATACAGTAATAAATGAATGATAAATTTGTACTCCGTCCATCTCTTTTTATAAATAACAACTACCATTCTCCTATTGTCTCTAAATGTAAACAACATTTGTAAGTTGTCTTAAATTTTTGTAAAAAATTTTCTATTTTGCTCTCATTAATTACTTATTTTAATACTCAATATATTTATTATTTTATTTTTCAAACCACAGTCTCTCCCCATCTGTATTCTCTCTCTTTCATAATTTTTTTATTATAATAATTTTTTTATTCTCTTTCTTATATTTTTTCTCTCCCAGTAAATAAAAGTATTTTAGAGAAAGAACTTCTAATTTAAAGTTGCTTATAAAAAGAAACGGAGGAAGTAAATTTATATAAAAAATTTCTCTCAATGTTTATAAATATGAGCAAAAATATATTTTCTGTTATAAATGGGATTAGAGGAGTAAAGCTTATAGGAAGGTTAGGTATGGACGTTCTATAGAGTTTCTTAAAGGAGTACTTTCGATTATTCACGGACCTCCATTGTACGGTGATGAGGTTGATTGATTGTTGCATATGATGCTCTGTTTGATGAACAAAACAAAGTGAGTTGTGCTTTTCAAATTTTTTTTTGGTGGGATTGCTATGCTCTATGACGCCAATACCGACATACAGATTGAATAGATCTGTGCCAGCAATTAGAGGAGAAATTCATTCATCGTTGGTGATCAGAATGGTGGGTTGCTCACCGTCTTCGGTCGAAAGAGGAGAACAGTGGCTAAGGTCGCGTCTCGGTCTAATGAAGATGATGAACAGGGGCACTGAGATAGCGGAGGTTAATATCCTGCTGACTTGGGTGGAAATTGCTCCATTTCTAGTGCTACATTTGCTCTTAATATAACAATTTGTTGATTAATTTGAATACATTAAAAAATTAGTTAAATTAATTATTTATAATAAATAAATATTATTTTTTTAAATATTTTTACTAATAAAACATATTAGCTAGAACTACTGTTATTACAGTAACTATTTAAAAAAAAGAATAAATATGAGAGATAAAATAGATTAAAGTCTTATATTTAAAACTATAATAAAAGTCAAACGAACTCTAATATTAAAAAGCGGAGGTAACATTTTAATAGTAAAATTGCATTACAAAATACTATAGAACGCTAGAATTACTTTCAAAGATAGTTTCAGATATTAAATGCATCTTAACTCTAAAACTTATTAATACGGTAATGTTTATTTTGGCCAAATGTTAATACGGTAATGTTTAAAACTTACTCCTTTACTGGCCCAAAAAAAACTTGCTCCTTTAGCCTTTGTTTTTTCATGCCGAAAGGGTTCATCTTATTGATCACAACAACAAAAAAAGTTACACAGACTAGTAATCTAAACTGAAAAATATACTCTCCAAAAGGCCAATCATTACAACCTAACACCCGCCGTGCCAAAGTAAAGAAACAAAGAACCAATTTAACCAGTTTAGAGCAAAACCAACTACAGAACTTAAGAAGCGGGAATGAAACAAACAGAACTAAACAAACGGTAGCAAGCATTAACCACGTCTGACAGAATATTAACCAACGCCTTCCCTAATCCAATTATTCTGCTGAACAGCCACTGAATGTGCATTTGCTAAATCTTTTGGTGATATTTACAACTCACTTTTGGGGGAAAAAAAACTTAAATCCCATTAAGTTTACATTAAAATTTAATAATTTTTTAATAAAATTACATAATATATATAAATTTTTCAAAAAATAATAATCAATATAACAAATAAAAGATAAAATTAAGGGAGAATTCCAATTAAACCCTGTTGAAATATCAAAATTCAAATTAAGACTCACACTTTAACAAATCTCTAATTAAGTCAAGGAGCCTTATTAGGAATTTTTTAATGTTGTTAAAAGATTAAAATGTCCCTTTAAGTTAACAAATTGGTAATTACTCTAATCAATTTATGACCTAGCTTCTTTTTTTATTTTTTCGAGATGTTGCTAAATGATCTATCGTCTTTATACGTTCTATGATTTTTTTTCTTTTGTACAAGTTTATATTAAGTAGTTCATATTATTCCATTTGTCCCATCCAAATATTGGAAAAATAATTTAGATTTCCAATACAATTTCATATTGATTATAAGTATAAATTTTAGTATTTTCAAATTTTCTTATGTAAAATATTTTTTAAAAATAAATACTATTCAAGTTTTCTTGGTTTAATTTTTTTGTCTTCAAAATAATATTATTTAAATAATAAAAAGGCATTTTAGTCTTTTAACTATATTCAAAAATTTCTAATAAGGCCTCTTGGCTTAATTAGGAATTTGTTAAAAGTGCAAGCCTTAGTTTGAATTTTGATAACTCAAGTAGATTTAATTAGGATTTTTCCTAAAATTAATTAAATTACAAACTAAATCTTATATTTAGAATTACAAGAAATATATCTATGTTAAGAAAATTTAATAAAATTCCCATAAAAAAAAAGAAAATTTAATAAAATGACTTATAAATTATAAATATCTATTTAACTAATTTATGTTGATTAAGAGAGGTAGTTAAATGAGTCATTCATTAAAAATATGCAGTATTAGTTTTTCTAAAATACTCCTATATTAAAATAGTATATACAAACTTCTTTAACATATGCAATGGTAATTAGAATAATTAAGAGGGACACAATTAATTTGAATGTCATATTTAAGATATACTGGTGACGTAATAAAAAGAAAGTTGGCGCTTGGGATTAGAATATACAAACTTCTTTAACATATGCAATGGTAATTAGAATAATTAAGAGGGACACAATTAATGGTAGTATTGCACCTTCTAATCTCTCCGTCTTCGTGAGAGCGACCCATCGCTCCGACAAGTGAGCGCGCCTCTTCACTCCATCAAGTGAGTGCCTTTACAATCACTCTCACAGACCATCTTCACCGTGCTTCCTGCTCTCCTCTACACCTTCTCTCACCCGTGTTTCGCCTTAACCCCAACTTCTTAGCAACTCAATGAAAAACCCCTACGTTAGGGCTTTTCACTGTAGCTACCATCTCCATCTCTAAATTCTCCCGTTCCCTTCCCCTTTCTTTTTCCACCTTAAGTGCTCTGTTCCAACTTTGTTTTGGTGTCGTTGCAAGACCTCAAGCTAAGGCTTCTTTCGAGTATTGCTGTTTGTTAGTTCGCAATGGGTTGCTGAACAACTCTTTTCTCTTCAGCACAATGGAGGTAGTAATGGAGGATAGGAATGAATGTGAACTCGATTGGGAGGATGAAGACTGCAAGAAGGGGGGATTCTCACTAGTAGGGAAGCTGGTTTCCTCCAAGCAAGTGAACCTTCCAACTTTTCGGAAAATGATTGTGCGTATCTGGAGATTGAAAGGTAAGGTTGAAATTAGTGATTCTAAGGACAATGCCTTTGTGTTTCATTTTAGTATAAAAGAGGATTATGAACGGATCTTACGAGATAGTCCTTGGGCTTTTGATGGGTATCTATTGAATCTTCGACCTTGGGAACCTTTCTTAACAATAAAGGAAGTCTTAATGAATAGGTGTATGTATTGGGTTCAAATCCATAATATCCCGAGGGCAGCAATGACTAAGAAGAATATTGTAAAGATGGGAAGTAGAATAGGCGAGGTTGTTTGCTTTGAAGATCCAAGACCAGATGACTGCCATATCTGTAGCTTTGTTCGTATTAGAATTGAAGTGGATCTGTCAAAGCCTTTAGTAGCTGGTTTCTGGGTACCACGGCCTAACCTGGACAAGGTATGGGCATACACTAGATTTGAAAAACTCCAAAATTTCTATTATAACTGTGGAAAGGTGGGGCATGAGTATAGGATTTGTGAACACCAAAAAGTCATGTCAGAGGAAGAACCATCTCAACCAATGTATACCGCAGACTTAAGGGTGAACCCATTAAGGGCAGTGGCACCGATAATCATGATTCGTGAGGGTGAATGTGACTCAGTACAGATGGGGACAGCACGCGAATCATCATCTTCAAAGAAGAGTGTGAATGTCACTGGTGTACAGGTAAGCTTTGGTGGAGATAGTAGTATAGGAGTGATAGGGGCAAAACAATCGATATGGCAGGAAGGTGTGGGGAGTGTAAATAGCCCTGTTGGTAAATCTACTGAAGGGAAAATTGATGATGATAATGAGCCGATGTTGGATCTAGATATGGATGAGGTAAACAGCCCACCAAAACATCTGAAAAAAGGAAAAGCTAAAGGGGAGTCCACTCCAAAGGATTGTAGAAGGGCCTTGTTCAACAATGGGCCCTTAAAAATAAATGAACCAAAGCCAGCAGAACCTAAAAAGGCATTGGAAATTACTGCAGTTGCTAGAAAAGATTGTGTTGACGGAAAAGAAGGCAAAACTGATATGGAGGCACCTATTAAAGAGGCTAAGTCCTACAGACCAGAACCCAGTGTACCGTATTTTGTTGAATTGCCTGAGGATAGTGAGGAAGGATATACAAATATGCCACAGCAGGGCCTACTACAGATAACATATGAAGGGACTTTAGTAAAAAAGATGGAAAAGGTTAGCCTCAAAAGAGCTCTAGATGAAACTTGGGAGTCATCATTATCAAAAAAAGCAAGGGTTGAAGTTGCAAATCAGTTTGAGAAAGCTGCGGAAATATTCCAGAACAAAGAAAATGAAAAACCATTTGTTATAGGAAGGAACTCACCTCCAAAAATAAGAAAGAAAAAAGGCAAGAAATCTGTTGAAGTGAGTGAGGGTAACTTGGTAGAAGTTCCAGTGCTGGAAGCAGTCTCTACAAATATTTTTGAAGGAATGGAAAAACAAGATTCAGGATGTGATTCGACAACATTAGGGCTTGGTGGTCAGCCTCAAATGGCCAACAAGTCGCCATGAGTATTTTAAGTTGGAACTGTCAGGGATTGGGGTCGTCCCTGACAGGCAAGAACTTGCGGTTCTTGTGTTCTAAATTTAGACCTTCTCTATTTTTTCTGATGGAAACTAGAGTCAAGATGGAAAACATTGAGAAATGGCGCAGGCGACTAAAGTTTCAGAACAAGATTTATGTGGAACCAGTGGGAATAGGAGGTGGCTTGGCAGTTTGGTGGAATGATGATCTACAACTGAATTTTATCAAATCAGATAAAAACATGATCCACTTGAAGGTCCTCAAAGGTTTGGAGCTGGAGTTTGGCTTTCTAACATTAGTCTATGGACCTCCAAAAGAGCAAGACCGAAGAAAGTGGTGGGGAAGACTGAAGAACCTTAATCCTGGGAATGCTGCACCTTGGTTATGCTGTGGAGATTTCAATGACCTGCTGTTTGATTTTGAGAAAGAAGGGGGAAACACCAGAGATTTAAACTCGTTGACTGAATTTCAGAACTTCATGACTCAATGTGACATGGAGGACTTGGGGGCCAAAGGCTTGGCTTTCACATGGTCAAATAAGAGACTCAATGAGGCAAACGTGAAAGAAAGACTAGATCGGGCAGTCTGCAACACTTTTTGGAGAGAGAAGCATCAAAATGCGCAGGTATGTAATCTGGAACCGTTAGGCTCTGACCACTCGCCAATCCTTCTACATTTGAATTTTTCTGGTATAAAAGGCCCAAAAGATTTTCGTTTTGAATTGAACTGGATTGAGCATAAAGATTACCAGAAGCTTATTGAGTCTAATTGGAATAGGGATAAGCAGATGACAAGTGGTGTGGTTCATGCTTTTAATTCAAACCTGAATAGAGTTAGGAAAATCCTGACTAAATGGAGCAAGATTGAATTTCCTAATAACCAAAAGCTTCTTGCAACTCTTATGGAAGACTTCAGGAATTGTTATGAAGGGGTTTGGAATGAGGATTCTGCAGGTAAGGCTAGTGAATTAGCTAACCAAACTGAGGCCATTTGGGGGAGGGAAGAAAAATACTGGTTTCAACGATCCAGAATTAATTGGCTAAATTGGGGGGATGAAAATTCTAGATTTTTTCACAATATTACAGCCCAACACAGAAGAAGAAATAAAGTGGTTTGCTTAAAAAATGATGCTGGAAATTGGGTAGATGACCAATCAGAGATTAACTCCTGCTTTTCCAACTTTTATGAAAATCTGTTTGCTGGTTCGGGAGCCCGCAATTTAGATCTAGTCCTTTCCTATGTGAAAGCTGTGGTTTCTGAAGCTGATAACTTAGGATTAATGGCTCCTATTTTGGATGAGGAAATAAAAAGAGCTGCTTTTGATTTGGGGGGCTTAAAAGCACCTGGCCCCGATGGTTTTCCTGGACTCTTCTACCACCACTCTTGGGAAATAATAGGCCCCCAGATTTGTCAATTGGTTAGAGAGTTATTTGAGAATGATGCTGATTTGCAAAACCTAAACTCTACCAATTTGGTGCTAATTCCTAAGATTGACTCTCCTGATTCTGTTGGTCATTTCCGACCTATTAGCTTGTGTAATTTCAGTTACAAAGTGTTCTCTAAACTGCTTTCCAATAGAGTTAAACCCATCCTAAAAAAAGTAATCTCTGAGCAGTAGCGTGCTTTTGTTCCTGGTAGAATGATTCAAGACAATATTTTTATTGTGCATGAGGCTTTCCATTTCCTTAAAAGTAGAAAAGGTAATGTACATGAAGTTGCTGTAAAACTCGACATGAATAAAGCCTACGATAGGGTAGAATGGGATTTCTTAGAAGCTGTCCTTCATAAAATGAAATTTCACCCTATTTGGATCAAACATGTTATGAAATGTGTCTCTACTGTGGAGTTTGACTTGAGAGTCGAGGGAAGAACTATCCACAAGCTTGTCCCAAAGTGTGGTTTAAGACAAGGGGATCCTATTTCCCCATATCTTTTCATCCTTGTCGCTGATGTCCTATCTAGAATGGTTAATGAGCATGTGAATAGAGGAGATTTGCAAGGTATCCACCTAGCTAAGGCTTGCCCGGTGCTCTCTCACTGTCTCTTTGCAGATGACTCTATCTTCTTCTTTAGAGCTACAAAAAAGAATTGCAATGTCTTCACCAGTGTTCTTGATGAGTATTGTAGGGCCTAAGGACAAAGAATAAATTTAGATAAATCCTGTATTTTTGTGTCACCCAATGCTCCTGTAGAGGTGGGAGTCATGATTAGCCAAGCTTTAGGTATACCTAACGCAAACTCCCCTGGTCGTTACCTAGGACTCCCTATTCTTTGGGGTAGATCCAAAGTAGAGGCGCTGGCTTTTGTTAGGGATAAGGTGAGAAAAAAAGTGCTAGGGTGGAATAAAATTTTTTTATCTCAAGCTGGAAGGGAAACCTTGATCAAATCAGTTGCTAATGCCATCCCAACTTACTCCATGTCTTGCTTCCAATTCCCTAAACAAACCTGTATGGAGCTAGACAGAATCATTGCGAATTTCTGGTGGGGAGGGGATGAATCTAGGAGGAAAATTCATTGGAGAGCTTGGAATCAATTAGTTAAAAAGAAGAAAGATGGGGGAATGGGCTTTAAAGACTTTCAGGCCTTTAATTTGGCTCTTTTAGGTAAACAATGTTGGAGGATCATGACAGAACCAAATGAATTTTGGGTTCGAATCCTTAAAGGCATCTACTTCCCCAATTCTTCTTTCTGGAAGGCCGGAAAAGGTTCAAGGGCCTCTTGGGCTTGGAATAGTCTTCTTGAAGGGAGGAATGTCTTAAAAGATAATATCATGTGGCAGACTGGTGACGGTGAGCTTATCAATGTGTGGGATGATCCTTGGGTTCCTTCCTTAACTGATTTTTGTCTACCTAAACTAAATGTGCCTGATGATCAGAAGAACTTAACTGTTTCTAATCTAATTGTGGATGGTAAATGGTGCTTGGATACAATCATTCTCCCTAAACAAATTAAAGACTGCATTTCTGCTATTGACTTGCCTTATTTTAGTGTGAGGGATAATCTGATTTGGTTAAGAAATGCAAGTGGCAAATATTCTATTAAGCATGGGTACCAATGGTTGCAACAATTAGAGCTGCAAAAATTGGAAATGGGACCCAGCACCTCACAACCTCTTGATAAGGATCTTTGGCTAATGATCTGGTCCTTAAAGGTGCAACCAAAAGTGAAACATTTTCTTTGGAGAGCTTGCTCCAAAGCTCTCCCAACTAAAGCAGCACTTTGGAAGAGGCATTGTGGGGTGACGCCTTTCTGTGCCCATTGTGATTCTCATCCTGAAACTATTGAACATTGTTTGCTTCTTTGTGATTGGGCTAAGCGTGTGTGGTTTGCTTCTCCTCTTTCTTTAACAGTGCATGATCTGAATGTGACTAGCTTTGAGAATTGGTTGTTTCAAATGCTAAAAAACCTAAAGATGGATGAGTTAGCTCAATCCCTTCTTGGTTACCTTTGTTGGTATATATGGAAAACTAGATGCAATGAAGTCTTTGCTTTCAAAGCTCCTGACATTATTTGGCTCATTAATTCCGCAACTAATAGTGCGCATGAATTTTGGACTTCTAGGAATTTGTTTAATTGCAATAATAGAATTATTGATCAAGCTACTCCAAGCAACCATTGGACTCCACCCAATTCTGATTCTTTGAAAATGAATACTGATGGTGCGTTTAATGCAGATAATGGTAGAGGCGGAATTGGTTACATCCTGCGCAATTCAAATGGGCAAGCGGTGGATCTCTATTGCAAACCTTGTGTGGTGTCTTCAGCATTCCAAGCAGAAGCACATGCACTTCATGAAGCAGCTTTTAAGGTAAAAGATAGAGACCTGGGACCAGTGATTTTTGAATCTGATTGCCAGCCATTGGTTTATGCTGTGAAAGGCCAGAATTCTTGTCCTGAATGGCAAGCCACAAGGATTGTTGAGGATTTAAGATTTGTTGTTTAGTAATGACCTTTCCTTGTCCCTTACTTTTGCTCCTAGATCTTGTAACTTGGCAGCAGATTGGCTGGCCAAAACTGGATGCAAGGGGATGCGCCGTTTAGGTTGGGATTTAAATCCCCCATCCCTTTTTTTGGGTGTGTTACTTTCTGACGCTAAACATTGTAAGCAGGGTATAAGTTAACCTTGCTTTGACTTTTGATGTTGTATATACAAGTATAATATTTCTGTCCAAAAAAAAAAAAAAAAAAAGAGGGACACAATTAAAAAGAGACGCGGGTTTCCTCTCTCTCCCAAAGACGCGCTTGACGCTTGGGATTTTTGCTTGACACTGCCTTACGCCGCCGAACGTAATTGAATCAAGCAGAACCCAGCAACCTTCCGGTGGAGTCAGTGAATGCTGACCACAGGTGACTTATTTCAGTAGTGGAACTAGCGTTTCTGCGTATGTCTTGTTTTGCTTTTATTTTCTTCCGCTGAATCAATTTGGATCAGAAATTGTTTATTCTTCAACCTGTGAAGCATTCCTACCCTTACGATCATCTTGTTATTGATTGATTGAAATGTTTATTCTATGCCTTTGTGAATATCGCAAATTATAGTCTACAAGCACACGGGGTGGGGCCTCTGTAAAATTCTTGGCATGAATCACATTATAATTTAAGCTGATATAGTTTAGTGAAATAGCTTCTTATTGGTTGAGCTTCCTTTTCTGTATTATGCGTGGGAGTCTGAGAAATGAGCACGTCTTCCTCTACATTTTACGCATCTAGTAATGATTTTTGCCTTTCGTGATGGCAGCAAGAATGTACGCTAATATGGGATCGCAAACTGTGGTACCTCAACCTCCAACAGGATCATAGTCTAATCTTTTGGGAATACAATTCATGCAACTGGTTCAGGTCTCATTAAAGGTGGATTGGTTGCTTACGGTGAAAGAATACTGGGATCAAGCTCTGAGTATGTCTAGAGCAATGGATTGATGGAAGTAGCATTCTATTTCTATTTCCATGATTTTGCCGCCAAAAGGGGAGAGAAAGGAAACCCGCGTCTGTTGGCAAAACGCATAGCTGTGTTAAGTGTGTGTTTTTGACCGTAGATAAAATGAAAGGTGAGGATTGGAGAAGAGGATGGAAAGGAAAAGGAGACGCTCCGCTCCGCAACAAGCTGTACCGCTCGCTCCTAGCCTAATCCTCCGCGAGGCCGTTGTTGGCTCGTCGCAGCAGAGAACGGCGCGGATGGGTGAATTTCTACATAGTCATCCTTATGTACCAACGGACCTGATTCTTCCTGGTTTTGTTCCGTGCTTCCTCTCTCAGTCTACCATTCTTGCAGTCTATGGCATCGCTTCACTGGCCGTCGTCTCCTCCGTCTGGATCTTCTCCGGTAGGAATGTCTATCTCGCTTTCGGATTGCTTCATTTCTTTTCCATTGACTTCTCCAAGCTTTATTTGTTGAGCCTCCTTGTTTAACTACTCGCAGTTGGTAAGTGAAATTGAAATTCTACGCTCCTAGCAGTTACTCTCACTCACATCTTTCTATTTTTTGGATATTTGAATTGCATCGTTATCTCGTGAATGTACTTCAGTAATCAATTAAATTCTTCAATTGTGCTCTCTGTTGAACTATCAAGATTGTATATGTAGTCTATTACAGAGCATGTTATACTAGGCTGGCAGAATGCTGTACCTGAATGATGAGTATGTCTAATCAGTGAAAAGTGTTCTTGAATTTAGTTGATGGCGAGGACAAAGACCCATGAACTTTAAAATGTAGAATACGATAAAAATCGATGCAGATGTTTTGTGATTAACTTCTCTTTCTAGTTAGATCTTGGACTCCACGCAGTGCTGAAGTGCACAATTCACCATTTATGATCAGTGCCACTTCCTGCAATTTGTATATGCATTGATTGATGATTGATATTTTAAACTTGATATTATTTTAATAATGAGTAGTTTTTTGTCTGTAAGTCTATTATTAGAATATCCTCTTCTCATGCAATCCAAATGGAATTACCCGATGCTGTTTGGATTAACATTTTGAAGTAACGCAATCGTGTTGTTTAAGGCACAACGTGTTATTTTGTTATTTCATAATTATCCTACAAGAACTATGAATATTTGATCAGGAATCATTCGTTCCGGCTGTCCCATGCAATGGATACACCGCAGAGAGTCTATGTTGCTAGTAAAGCTTAACATGGATCAACATGACTCCGCATTTTTATTTCAATGCAAGTTTCTCTCTTCTCCGATTAGTGGATCTGTTGGATGGTATCTCATCTTTTTTTGACACGTTTGTGTTTTCCCAGGATACCTTCCCAAGATAACAAAAAGTGATCGATTTTTAATGTGCTGGTGGGCCTTTACAGGCCTCACACACTTGATACTTGAGGGTTATTTTGTTTTCTCACCAAAATTTTACCAGGATAAGACTGGTTGCTACCTGGCTGAAGTTTGTAAGTCCCACATATACAACATTATTAACATTTGGAATTTGGAGTACCTTTCCAGGATCAGTGTTTCTTTAGCTAAATATTCCATATATGCAATTGACAGGGAAGGAATACAGCAAAGGGGATTCAAGGTATGCTGCGAGGGATGCAGGTATTGTTGCTGTTGAAGGCATAACAGCAGTTTTAGAGGGTCCAGCTAGCCTTCTTGTGGTGTAAGTTGAACTATGTTATGACGCTTTAATGGGAATTCTCACACTTGGTCTGTATTAATTCTATTTTTCACTTCTCTTAATGAAATGCTACTGTCAATATGGATGCAGATATGCAATAGCTTGTGGAAAGTCATATAGCTATATACTTCAGTTTGCCATCTCTTTGGGACAGCTATATGGAGCTGTTGTTTATTTTACCACAGCAATATTGGAAGGTGATAATTTCTCTGCAAACCAGTTTTACTACTTCACATATTATATTGGCGCAAATGCTTCTTGGCTTGTTATACCCTTGCTTATTGCCATTCGCTCTTGGAGGAAGACTAGTGCTGCATTTCAGGTCCAAGGACAGACAAAAAAGGCAAAAGTTCGCTGATGCAGACTGCAAATGATCTGTTTTAAACTTTTAATGATCCTGTAGTTTTAATGATTTATAGTGAGAAGTTTGGGACGGGAAAGAATGTTTGGATATTCAAGACAGATCTTTGGATATTAAATATTATTCCAGACATCTGTAAGAACTGCATCGGTTCATTCTTATATTGCTCATCTACCAGGTCCCCAAAAAAAAAAAAAAACTTAAATTGCTTATCTTGAAAAATAATTTTTTTTTCGTGGAATGAAAAATACACATTTTAGTGTTTTGCAGATGATGGCTGCTGAGTTTTAAACAAGGTTGCTCCAAAGTATGGATATGGTGCATCCTAACTTTTGTTTTGTTGAGTTAAGGGGGTGTTTGGATGAAACCAAACTATGATTTGAGGATAGCTTTTGGAGAATAGATTTTGGAAAGAATAAATTTTATGAAAAAGTAATTTTGATAAAGTGAGATTGTTTGGATAGTTGTTATTAGAAGTATTTTTTATGTACAAATTACTAAAAAGGGCATGGATTTTATAATATATTTTAATTTGAAGAAATAAAATTATTAATAATATATATTTTTACCAGCATAATTAATAATATATAAAATAATGTAATTAATAAATAATTAATATATATATTTATAAAATATAAGATTAAATATGTTTAGAGAAAAATGACTTTTTTTTTCGCTAACAGAAAAATATTAATTTTCTTTAAAGATTTTAAACACAAAATCCCATAACATTTTTTCACAACTAAGTTTTGTACAGCATACTTCGATCTTTAATATAATTAATTAATTAATTGTTTCTACATGTATATATATTTATAAAATATAAGAGTAAAAATATTTTTAGAGAAGATGAATTATTTTGCTGTGAACAGAAAATTATTAATTTTCTGTGAAAATTATTAATTTGGGTGTTTTTGGTCAAAATATATTGTTGCTCTTATTTGACTCCTAGTTATCACTCCAATAATTCAGCTTTCACTTCCCAGAATCAACAATTTTTCACTTCTCACCAAACCATGGTTTCAGCCTTTAAAACTATGGTTTCAGCTATAACCAAGTTTTCAAAAAAATTGAGACTGTTTGGATGTCATTTTATCCAAACCATGATTTTACCTTTCATACCATGGTTTTGGATGTCATCCAAACAAGCTCTTAAAACTAGACATGTTAATTGTGATTAAATATGACTGTGTTTTTCTATTTCTAGTTATTTTTATTGAATCGAGATCTTTTTGTGGTTGCAAATTAGTTATATATAACATTATCAACAAATGATAAGGAGAAAAAAAGATAAATATAAAAATAGAAGTCCTTTAATTTGTCTTATTTTTATCATTCATCCTAAATACTTTATAACGTAATATTTCGTGGATTTGCTAATTTTTAATTTGGCGGATATTGTGTCAAAAAAAAAATGGAGGATATTTTTGTTTCTCATATTGGAAAATATTCCTAGCCTTTTCTTTTGTGTTCTCCATTCCTAGTCTTTTCTTTGTCATGAAAGATAACATCCTTTTACTGCGATTGATAACACATTTGTTTTTGGTTTTTTGATTGAACATCAACTACAAAATGGAACACATTTGTTGGAGTCTTTTAGTTGCTTTGGTCATAATATGGTTTTTGACTTTGACACACAAGTTCTTTTCCCTCAATGCGAGGTGGTAACTAAAATTCAAAATATAGTTACAAATTGTCCAGTTAGAACTCACAAACATATTTTCAAATCCCCATTAACAGTGAATGCTTCTGAACTCAAGGCACTTTACTCTGTATTGAAGGACTGAAGTTCAAGTATTTGTTGCTGCAATCATCACAAGAGACCTTCGCAGACTAATTAATGAATGCCATTTCCCATGTTTTGTTACTTGTTACTATAATCATAATCATAATTAAAACTCATCGCGACTGCTTTGCTTGTATGTTACCCTTTCATTTTAGTTAATCAAAATCTTTACGACATTAACGTCCCCAAAAAATGGAGAATCGTCTCTGACAATTTTTCTCATTATTCGAGTTGAGTTCAAGTCCTGATCCCTGCGAACTTCCTCACAGCATGAGAATGGCTCTTACCATTGAATCAATTTTAAGAGAGTATCAATATTACGTAACATTGAAATAAAATAAAATAAACATTACATTAATATTTATGCAAAAATGAATACTCCCATGTTGTGAAGATCTTTTGGCAGTACCAATCGTTCTTAGAATAATTTGTATTTATTTATTGTGTTATTGTGTAATGTGTATAAAATAAAAATAACAAAATAATAAAATTTTAACTGAGATTAAATCCCAATGACATGCAACGCAGAACACCGACTTCCCGTCCGGTGGAAGCGTGGCACACTTTTAATGAAGCCAAACGAGAAACAGCGAAAAGTATAACTGGAGATTTACGGATGGTCGAGTCGAGTCTGAACAATGGCTAATTGATCTCTTTCGCTTCTTCCTTATTCCATAACAGAGGCGATTGCTTTTATAGTATTCTTGTATGACAAGCTTAACTGATTGAACTCCCTTGCTACTTCCCAAAAAAAGAAAAAATGATACAAATCGAAGTTGAAATCTGAAAACTCGGGAGACGCATTCATCGTCACATTCGTCAACTGGAGAAACAAAGGGAACCAGATCTGGGAGTCTTCTAAGTTCGCCCCCTTCTCTCCCTGTTTTAGAGAGGGAAAGGGGGAGTGGAGATTGCATTATTCAATCGCCATTGATAACTCTTTGAAATGGCCCCAGTCTTCGAGTATTTTGTGGTGTGTGGGATCGGCCCCGAAATTCGAACTCTTGAGGGAAGCAAAGGGTTCCATGGTACCGGATATATGTATCTCCCTTCTCTTCTCGATCAGTACCCTCCGCCTAATCACTCTCTCTGCCCTCCTCCACCTCCTCAGCTTCCCACTGTAAGCTCTTCAACAGAAAGCTCGGACACTGCACCCTCATCTGCTTTCTTTTTTCTTTTTTTCCCTTTTCCAACTGAAAAGTGTTTTTTTTTTATTACAATTTCGGAAGCGTGTATGTTCGTTACATTCAGGAAATTTAAGAGTTCATTTCTGAATTATCTTCCAGTTTCAAGTTGATCTGATTTGAGTAATACTTTCTTGCAGTGTGTTTTGCCAGCTGGTGTAGAGTTTTATTCTTCGGGGTTTGATTCCGATGACCCCTCGACATTTCCGAGGAGCTATCCGATTGTTTTGACCGGTACATTTATTTACAAGCATTTTCTCTTCGTTTTTCGAAATTAAACCATTGGTTTCTCGACGGTGTGTTAGAACTCCCTGTTTTGATGGTTAGCCTTCTTATATCGTGTGCTCTGAACCTCACAGTTCTAGTAATAATGAATCACTACTAAGTGATTGGAAATTTCACATATATCTCACCATTCTTACACTAAGAAATGTGGAATTAGTTGAGAGGCTCCTTAGCAGTAGTAAAACTAAGTGCATTTCTGTATGGGAGATGTTGCATTGCTTCCATACGGCAACAAACAGCCGGATAGTTTCTTGTTTTGTGATGATCGTTGCATCATGCCTCCAAAGGAGTAATGTTTGAATAATTAAACTTTATATGAAAGATGCCCGTGGATAAACTACTCAAGCTAGGACTATATAGAGAAGCATCCCTTGGGTGTGAGGAATCCAGGAGAAAAGAAGTTTCGATCTCTTGCTATCATATATTCAAATACAAGTAATTTCTTTCATAAAAGATGTGTGAGGGGCACTGTTGAAGCTGTGTAATCAAAGAACAGGACTTGAACAAGTCATATAATCCCAATTCTGGAGCATTCCTCCTATTCCTGTCTAATTCCATTTCAGTTCTAATGGCAATTGAAGTTTAAGGAGATCTGGTCGGCCATTTTATTGCTTCATTTGGAAATCCATTAACCTGCTTGCGGTTCCTTTAGTTGCTGACTTCAACATACGTTTATGATCTGCTGTCCAAACATGAGACCGTATCTTTAATCTGAGCTATAGAATTCGGATCTATTTTTTTCTATGAATATGCCTATTTCTTCAGACTTATATGTTATTGTAACAATTCATAATAGCTAGTGATAATTGTCAACGAATATTAATCCCAAATTCAACCTTGTTTATCAAGTTAAGCAAATAGAATAGCATTTTTTATTTAATTTTGATTATCTTGGGTAGATGCGGTAAAATGAAAATTTTAGTGGCTGCCCTCTCCAGCATCATGACCACCTTATTGAAGCAAGTTCTGCATGCCATGTGTACCGATTTTAGAAAGATAGCTTATCCCCCCCCTTTTTTTAATATCTTGAATCTCGTCCTCTGTTTTTTTCCCATCTTCTTCAGTTGTTTAATTCAAAAACCTGATTACTGATTAGGTTGAGAGGTATCAAGATTTTTTGATTTGCTATCACATTCTTCTTACCTAGTTGAACTGCTTCATTGCATCTGCCTTAGAATGTAATCATGAACTCTACTCTTGTTTGACATATTTGCAAAATATTAGTTAGTACGATATTTGGCACATTCTACTTTGTATGCTGTCAGTAAACTAAGTTACTCTGTTTTTTAGTTGTACATTGTTATCTTAAAGTAGATCATCTATTCATATCAACATATTACATTTATTTCTTAAGGCAGATCTAGCATGCATATTGCATTTATACTTCCGTTTACATTTTGTCATGATGACTTCTCCAGTTTTCTGCAGATTTTTTAGTTGATTTCACTTTGATGTTGCAAGTTTTGTTTGCTTGCATAATTGTTACCTTGGGATGTGGGCTATATTAATATATAAAGTTTGATGCAGAGGGTGATGGTTCAAAAATATATGTTAGTTGCATCTCCTTTCGGGATCCAGTCTGTGAGGATATAGCAGATGCTTACCGGATACCAGCAAATTCTTTTGCTGATAAGTGCATTTGCTTAGTCTCACGCTCACCAAGTTTCCATGTACTTAGGAGTACGCTAGAGGAGGTATTTGCGCTGTGCTTTTCTCCAAATGGAAGTAGGTAAGTATTCTCCAGTGGCAAAAACATGCTAGTTTCTCATACCCAAAAAAAAAAAAAAAAGTGCTAGTCTCGCTATGAATCCAGATGTTGAGATCATAACTCATCATATTTTTGTGTATTCTTTACTAAAGTGTTTTATCCTTGTTTTCATCCTTGTTTGCATGTCTATAGTATTTGTTTCTAGAGCATCTAATGTTCCCTGCTCTATATCAGCAAGCCGTTATGGGATGTTATAGCACATGTGGTGTCAAATGTACCTTTGCCAACTCCTGGAAAAGAGCGAGTCCTGTTTGCTATTGAGAACTGTCTGCTTTCTGTGGAGGCTCCACCAAATGATGGGCTCCCCCATGCTGATGTATGGCATGCATTTTTCTTTTTAAAAAATTATTAACTGCTTGCTTCTGTCTATTATTTGACGATTCTCCATTTTTGGATAGCAGATATCATTTCAGCCTCTGCTGCAGTGCTTGGATGTTGACAACTTAATGAGACTTTTTACTGCAGTATTGCTTGAGAGGAGGATTTTGCTTCGAGCAAACAAGTACATTTCTGAAGACCATTGAAATGCTTTCTGGTCAATATATTTTATCAAAATAAAGATATGTTTCTGTTTGGCAAGATGGATATCACATTCGGGGTCAATAACTCAATGTTGACTTCTTCAATTACAGTGCTCTGTTTCCTACACTGCCATCTCTGTTACCATGGATTTTATCCAAAAGTCTAAGTACTATGGAGTTTCAAGCAGATCTGAACTGACTATTTGAAGCCAACCATATTTAATGTTATTTATTTTATATATTTCAATGGCGCTTACTCCATGCGTGATAGAATATGATGTGTTGATGACACATTAATTTTAAGAAATGAAAGTAGAAACCTCGTGAAAGAAGGAGAATAGTTCTGTTTCTTTACCTTTCTGCATTAATAGTAGTATTATTAGTGTTCATCTAGAACATCCTGATTTGTATCCCATGGTTGTTGATGTTGTGATATTTTGACTAAAGTCCCGTGATTTGATTGCTTCATCCGCTGCCTTAATACTTCTTCGCTAATTTCATTGTAAGCTGTTGTGGTATGACCAACATGGTTGGTCAATGTCAAAATCACTTCTATTCATAAATAGTATTCACTGTTATTGGGGACACTTGTAAATGGCATGGAGTCCTTCAGGATCATCTTAATGGTGGTCCGTCTCTGAGCTTTGGTTTGGTGTACAGCCTGGTTCAGGTTTTGCATCAACATGGCATCGAAATTTGCATTGCATAACAAATTTGTTTCCCAATGACCATTTAATTTAGGGTAATCCCTCATTCTTTCTATAGTGTGTTTAGCTATTGCTTCCCTCATTCAAACTTAGGAATGTTGGTTCACATGTACAGAAGTCACTGAGAAATGCTTACTATTCTTTTGCACATTATAAATTTCGTAATTTTTAATCAACTGCTTATCTCTCACTTGCTTTTTGTGAATTTAACTACAGACTTAATTTTATGCACGTGAGATTTGAGTTATTTTATTCTGTTAATTTTTTCCCATATTATTAATCTCATCTTAATTGTTTGTTAGCTTGTCACCCAAACTTTGTGTTTCATTTATTCTGTAAATTATATGACGTTTATCTATATGATATACTGGCAGGTATTCATTACTGACTCTTGTATCAGAGGCCATTTGTCACTTACTTTATCCTTTTCGATGGCAGGTGGGGTTTCTTTACTGTATTTAACTTATAATGAGTTTCTCCCTTTATTCTGTGCTACTGGCATTTATTGGCCGGCATTACTTCATATGTTACCTCTAAATTGTAATGACGAATTTGTTTGTGTATGATAGTTGATGAGAAATTGCCTTGCTGATTTCTTTTGCTGACCTTCATCTAATTCTGTTTCTTTGTTTTGCTCTAGCATGTATACATTCCATTGCTATTTTTCAGTGGAGTAGACTATATTGATGCTCCGACTCCATATATGATGGGCCTCCACTCAGGTGTGGATACCTCTGCACTGGCAATGGATGGTGTAAGTCGTTCCTTTACATCTTGCAGCTATGCTTTTCATAATAGATGTTATCACTTGTTGACCGTAATTCTTAATACGTTGTAAAAGTAACACCTCAAATGAATCGCAGCCTTTACATCTTTTGATGCGCTCAATTATACTTGGTATACAACTAGTCTGCTAATTGGAACCAACAGCCTAAAAGCAGTAGTTTGGGAATTCTTCTTGGTGGTATGGTCAACATATGCAGGTTTTATGTAGCTAGTTCGTGGTCTTCAGTTTGGTGCACCTTTGAGTCGATTGCTATTTGGTTGTGTTGAGGAGAGGAGTTTCTTCTTGTGCTACCAAAGCAAAGCTATGTGTATTATTAGTAGTCATGGGCCTGGTATGATTTTAGGTTTAGGGCTCTGTACAGAATGTACTTACCATTGCAAGAACTTTTGTGGTAAATAGGTCGCGTGTTCTCTTATTTTTCTCTCAAGTTTTCCACTCATCTTAATTTCTCTATAAAATATTTGAATGAGACATTGCCATATTGGAAGTTATAGTTTATCATAACCTTTTTTCAAACTTAATGCCCTTCCCTTGGCCACTATATTCTATTGACTGGTCATTTCATACATTGATGATACTGGGAATTGGCTATACTCCGTGAGTACGAAAAAGGGGATAAAACATTAATCTACAGTCTAAAGGAGGTTAGTGAAATACAGAACATTTTTTTTTTATCTTATTTCAAATGATAAGATAAGGGGAGCATCATTACTTTTAAGCTACTGCATTTGTGGCTTTAGTTGCTCAGCACTTGAGTTGGTGCCTAAGTTTTGGACAAAGTAATAGCTACAAATGAACACTGAGGCTTCCTAAAAACAAAATCAAGTAAACGAAATAGTTGCATTTGTCTGTCGTGCATCGATCATTTAGCTTACACTGTCTTTATTTGGTTGATAAACTGTGTTTTATGTTCATATTAGCTGATCATGAATAAGGTGTTGGTAGGCAGCATTACTAGTTCATTGTTCGATTTTGTTGTCTGATGTTGGTATGCATGTGAAGAACCTCTGTTGAATTCAGATCATATTGTGACCTCCTGTAGGTGGTAGTTGTGGACCTTGAGTATAATCGTATCACTACAACAGAGGAAATTCCGCCTATTCCTGAGCCAGAGTTTACATTTTTACGTGGTGAGATTTCAAAGTTATTATATCCCAATGTAGTTGGAATTGATGAGATGAAGGCTGGAATATTTGGTGCATCTGAGCATTACCCTAAGTTTGGAAGCAAGCAATGGGGAGAGGATCATGACCTTCAGCTAAGGTAATGCTTGAATACCAGCTACATGACTTGCATAATGTTCTTGCTGCTTTCTTGGTGTAACTTGAAATCTTTAAAAACAACTCTCCCTTCAGACGCTTCGCATAAAATTTAAGATGAAGAGAAATATACTGTTCCAGAGGTTAATTTGGCTTTCTTCCCCCCTTTTGGTTAAGAACCATGATATGATTTATTGTTTTCATTTGGGAAATTTTCTTCTGTGTAATTCTATTGCAACAGGCAATTATGCTGCATATCTGATTCTGCTCCTATTATCTAGACTGTGGAGTTAGCACTTGGTAGTGCTTTTGTCTTTGTAGATTGAGATATTGCCTTATTATTTACAGATATAAGTGTGGGGATTTTCTTTTTGAGTGATATAAAAATTAATTGTTGGAGTGATACTTATAGAGCCCTGGGTAATCCTTGCCTTACTGATAAATTGAAAAATAAGAGAGGATTTGAGAGAACGGGGCTATCTTATTTGTAATCATATGTACAAGACAAGGAATTGATAACGCATAAATGCAATCCTATCTACCTACTTATGGTCTAGTCAGCCCTAATCATATGCAAACTCACACAATAAATACAATATCAAAACCTGTTCTCAACAATGACGACCAAGAGTATCATGTGAATCTAAGTTTCACGAAGATAAGAAATCCTTATTGGGTCCCAAATTAAATAGAGTCTTGTAGCAGATCCCTAAATAAGTAAAACTTGCTTCTAATCATAAATTCCTAAATTTAAAATGGAAGTCTCGTACAGCTGGACTGGAAACCCAAGTGCTATTCAGAACAATTAGAGTTCTGCTCATTTTAAGTCCCATTTATATTATTTCTGTGCTTGTGTTCTTTCCTCTTAAGTTTATTTTCCTCAGGTTAATTTTTTTTCCCCTTTAAAATGCCTTACTCTGATGCAAATTTCATTCCTTAACTGTTTTGAGCGTTATAGGACTGCAGTATAGACTTGAGTAATTGCGTGGGCTCAATGTCAATATCCTCTTTTTAAGATAAAAACGATGGTAATACGAGACTTCAAACAAAGAATGGGATATCTAAAGAAGAATTTGAGGCTTTACTAACCAGTATTCTCCTGGCCTTTGTAAAAAGTGATAAAGCTTTTGCAATATTAGTTGTTTATCTGATGACTGGCTTGTGCTATCTGTAAGATTTCCTGTTGCCAATCCTTAGATTAAGCTCATCCTCGAAGCAGCATGTTTTTCACTTGTATGATTTTTTTTATTAAAAGGAAAATAACAAATATGAGGGGGATGAGTTACTTTGCCACTGAGCATCCTACTCATATGAAGCAAAGTAGCAAACCAGACATTGGTTTAATCCAGTTATATTATATAAATGCGTATGGCTATACAAGCTATAATGTGATGTGTTATCATTAGTGTGTCTCATGTGCAGGTTAATATTCCTGAAGTTCTTTGCAACGCTTCTAAGTGGTTATCGCAATTTCATAGTATGAATTTTCTATTCCTGATTCTGTAAACTTGGCTTTTAACCTTTTATATATATCAACTTGTCATGATCTCTGGATATATCTTCTTGGTATCAGGAAAACAGTGCAACCCATATTTTTAATACTCAAGCTTTTTTGAAAAAGCGTTCTCGATCTACTAATCATCCCCCAGAGCCCATGGTAATTTTATGTCTTCATATGCATTATATTCACCGATAAAAAGGGATGCTGAATAACAATGGAAAATACTCATTATTTTTGCTCTCTTGGTTTTCACAGATTGCTGAATTCTTAGATTCTCATGGTTTCTTGGACTATTTGGAGAGAGGTGTAGGTTCTGATGAAAACAACAATAATCTGCTTGATAAGCTACAAGATGCAATTGGAAGGGGCCAAAATCCTATGTCAATTCTTCCATCATCTTCTGTAGAGCCTGAGATTATTACTATATCAGATTCTGACGTTGGATTATCAGGTGAATGAAAGTTTTCTAGCCAAATTTTCCGGCAACTGCAATGCATTCTGGATGAGTTAATATTTAATTATAACTTTTCCTCGGTTGTTCAGGATCTGGTGCCAAATATACTTATGATAGGTTTCCCTCAAACATCAGAACTGATGAGCAAGAAGAAAAGAGGAAGCAGATTCTTGCAGCAGCTAGTAACGCCTTTGAGTATTCTGGAAGACAAACCCCAAGGTAATGCAAGTATTGCCGGAAAAGTTTAACATGCATTTTTTGTTGGTGTCAACCTGGAAAATTGTCCTGAATGTGTCCTCTGAATCAGTCACTCTAAAACAATTCTTTTTGTCTTGGAAGCCATTCCTTCTGGGCAAGATGTTTGCATACAAATGAGAATAATTATAATTGTAAAGCTTTTAATCAGAAGTCAACCTATCACACTTCTATTAATGAATGGTGGGAGAGTACTCATCTTACCATCGATTAGTTTTCTTTCCCCTAAATGAAGGCACTTTACCTTTCATCGTATTTTGTAGGTGTCCGCCTATCCTGAAGCCATTTTGCCCTAGGTGAATGAGTTAACAAGATTTGCTGTTGAAAATGTCCTAAATTTAATATGTTTTATGTAATTACTATCTAATTACATTGTTGATAGAGAAAGACTGGACATATGGAGAATAAATTTCTTTGAATAATAAAAGCTCAATTATATCCTGTGGGGATCTGTTTGATTCAATTTGGTTTGTTCGGATCATAAAGGTTATGAGCTATCACTTTTTCTTCTTTTTCTCTCTCTCATGGTTTCCCTTCTGTATTTTGCAGTAAGGACTCTATAGCAGATGGCCTTACTCCTCTAGAGAGAGCTGTAAGTAACATTTTCTGGATTGTTATACTAATGTTTCTATCGTGTTAATGTAAGGCAGGTTGAAGTGGTCCCTAACATAAACATGTTAATGGTTTCAGGCAGAAAGAGAGCGCATGGTGTTGGATATTAAGGTTAAGTTGCAGGTAACTTCTTGTTCTTTTTACATGCACTCCTCAATGCGTGTGTATCAGTGACAATCACATCTTCAACTGTATGCTTTTATCCATACTTGCTTAGCTTATTTCTGGCCTTGCAGTCACATAACTAACATGCTCAGTGGAATTTCAGAAATTTTTAGGTACTTTTATTTGTATTTATTCTAGGAAGGACAATATGAAAAATGAAATCTTGAATGTTGGGCTTGTAATCTCTTGATCCTAGGGTCAGCTCTTACTCTATGGCATCTCCATCCATGTCCTACACGAATACACAATGATGATTACTTGCACTTGGTAAATGATGTCAAAGATGAAAACCTTCCCCTCATCAACTAATTCCTCAATCTTTCATTGTTCTTGTTGAGGTTGCAATGTATGCAAAGTGATCCCTGATCCTAGTGCTTCTCTCCCCAACATCTAACAACAGTGAAGTTTCTGTTAAACTAGCAGTAGTGTCGTTCTTTGACTGTTTTTCAGTGGATGATGTAATATGAGTCGGTTAATTGCTTTTCGTCCATTTTGAGCAATTAATGTTGACTTATTGTTGAAATTGTTGTAACATTATTTTTTCATATTTTCTATTCTTTTTTGCAATATTTATTTTTCTGCAAAACAGGGCTTGTGGCTACGTCTTCTTAAACTGGGACCAACTGATGATCCTCTTTCATCCTTTGAATATGGAACAATACTAGGTACGACTTTATGCTAGATTTCAACTTTCTTGCTATTATTCAAGGTCATTATATCTTGTACCCTTCACGTACACAAATGTCAATTCAGCAGCTCCTAGACTTTTCAAATAAATGAGTAATTGTTCATTGATTTTCTGCAGCCTTGATTGAATCTGATGCTGAGGGCATTGGTGGTAGTGGCTTTGTTGAATGTATAAGGGAGCATATACATTCAGTTAGTAGCCTTTATAATATACTTATGCTAATCGCCAATTAATTGATTTGTTTCTCTCTCTCTCAACAATCAAAGTCACGCTGGCTATCCTTTCAGGGTTGGCACTGTCAGCTAACTGAAGAACAATTTGTTGCTGTAAAGGAATTGGTAAACAGATCCCACGCCTCTTGTTTGTTTTGTGTTCTTCATATATGCAATGCTGAAAAGAAATATTTAGGAATTATTATACATTTGAATTGTGGATTTGCCTTTTAGCTATCTTATATGCATCCAAGTTGTCCTGAGTTTCCTACGTCAACTCTGGTGACATTTCTCCCATCATTAAGATATCCAATCCCTGCCCTACTCCCCCCTCTGCAAAGAAGTTCACCATTTTGCTATTGTAGTATTATAATATATTAAGTATATTTAATGATCTCATTTTGCTTTTCCTTGGCCATAATACAATTTGCTACTGGCATGAATCATGAGACTCCGTTTTCGTCTTTGGCTTTTTTCTTTTTTTGGAGCTAAGTTTTCATGTTTGACTTTTGAAAACTACTGTGCAAGCAATAAACCCTAAATGGCTGACCTTGTGATTTTGTTGAAGTCAACAGCAGAACTTCACCTACAAATGGAGCCAGATTTCAAAGTGTCGCAATGACACTTAAATGCACATTTGGTCCTTTGGTGATTAAAAAATATTTTGCATTTCTGAAGATATTGTAATTGTGATTTTGCCAATAGATTAATCATTGCAAAATGACAAGAAATGCTAATTAAGAAAAAAAAACTTTAAAGATAGCATGGTGCATTTTTTAACTTCTAATGGGGAAGCTTTGTCATAATTCACTTGTTTTATTTCTTAAATTTATTTGTATTTCCAGCTTAAAACTGCTATCAATCGTGCAACCTCCCGAAATGACTTGTTGACTATTAGAGATGCTCTTGAAGTTTCTTCTGATATGTACAAGAAAGACATAAATAATGTGGCAGATTATGTCCAGCGCCATCTTATTTCTCTGTCTATTTGGGAGGAGTTACGGTATGTATTACGTGTTACTATTTATTCATGGTTTAATCATCAGGAGTTAATGCAAAATGAGATAAGTTTCAGATACTGTATCAAACCTGTGTTTTGCAGAAGCTGTGCTTCTGATAATACAAGTAATTTTGGAATTTATTCATATTAACTCATAGAAGATAAAGCATCACCATATGGTGAATTGAGGAATACGTTTTGGCAGATTGTCATCAGACATGAAGTTCTTTCTGCTACTTATGTCTTGACAAGGGTTCTCAAATCTATCTGGAATATGAAGAGCATATCCAAGTCTTGGTTCCCATTAACTGTTGTGCTCTGTGAATTGTCATTCTGTCTTATATGGAAGCTGAAAACGCAGAATTTTTTTTCTTGGCCAACAAAAACCCTGGATTGAGTTACTTATAAATTTTAATATTGTAGAAGTCCGCATTATTTCATTTTTGATGTACTTAATCTTTGAAAGTCTATTACGTATATGAGGATTCCGATCATAGGAAGTTAGTGTTGTTAACATAATTCATGTGATTGCCATGCAGGTTTTGGGAAGGGTATTTTGACTATTTAATGGAGCAATCTTCAAACAAGTAAGGGTTTCATAAATCTTCTAAATTCTTGTATTTGATTTTTCATTTGACTTTTCTATTGCTGTCTTTTGTTTCCCCTTATCTAAGGATGTTCTTCCTCTGCCTTATTTCTTTCTCTTGTAAATGCCTAATGAAATTTTCTTCTTTTTAAGTATCAACAGTTTTTATGTATCCCCTCTTATGAGTACATGTATTGGCTTATGAGAATGCTTATAGCTTAATGATGTATATTTATTTGCTGGAAAAACTCTCAAAGATACATACCTAAGGTTCTTGTTTATCCTTTCTGCCTAAAAAATGGTATTAGTTTACCCTGAGCAACAGAGAAGCTATGATATTGGTTGTACTTGTTCATATCTAGGTAATAAAGAAATGGAATAGATTTTGTGCATTCTGTTGATTCAAAGATAATATCTTCTCGTGACATGATTTAAGAATGAGAAATATACTAATCAAATAAAAAAATGCCAGCAGTTTTTATATATTAACTACACCTTTTATTCATCTTTGTCTTCCATTTTCCTGATCCAGTACCCTTCAATAAGGTAAAGACTATTGACTTTTCCCATTACATAGATTCCTTGTCAATCATTGATTAAAAGTTCACTGGTACTTAAATTGGAGATGAGTACGTGTTTATTTTTTCTTCTCAAATACTTACCCAAACATTTGAGTTTCCTGGTTTAAGGTATATGGAATCAGATGTGGTGTGTTATTCTGTGAAAAGACCATTGTTTATGAGTTCGCCATCTTTTGCCAGGTCAGCCAACTATTCGTCTCTTGTGACAGCTCAGCTTATTGTAGTGGCATCGCATATGGTATTGTTTTTCTTTTAATTTGCCTAGATTTTCTTGTTATCGTTCGAAAATTCACCAAAGGTAAGCTGGTTTCACTTTTTAGTTGAGAAATACTTAAACTCTGATTTTCTAACAATGATACAGGTTGGACTAGGACTCCCTGACAATGATGCTTGGTACATGATTGAAACAATAGCTGAGAGAAACAATGTTGGGTCTAAGCAGTTTGTAAGTTAGATTCTGTGTTTCAAAGCATGGTTCTATTTTAAGGTTATAGTTTATCATACATAAAATCAAGATAGAAAAAGGAAATTACATGTCTGACTTTTTTTCAAAAGTAAGCTACATACTTCACATAAAACCTGTGCTTAATTAGACCATAAAGAAAATCAAATTTGGATTTCAAGTCATGAATGAGATCGGAGTTGAATCTCAACACTCTTCTGAAGCTGGGAAGTGGGAACAACTTTGAGCTTAACATTGCCCAACCTTGTTTTTAATTGGTCATTATCTTAATGGCTTTTGACTTTATCTTCTTATTTACTCCTTGCTATGGAGTCTCCATGACTTTTTTTTTACCCCTTGATCTTCCTCCTTTCAGCTCTCTGTGTGTGTGTGTTCTGTTTCATTTTTTGAGATGATATTGTTTATTTGTATTAGCTAGTCCATTCGTTTTAATGTTTTGTTGATGAAACTTTGGCTCAGTTTGTGAAATATGCTGAAATATTTCTTGTATGATTGTTTCAGATAAAACTTAGAGGGTTCTTGTCACACATCCAGCAACTACGTAATGGTTATTGGGGAATCACCTCTATGAAAACACAGTCTTTGGCATCCCTTACATTGCCATCCCCGCATACAAAAGATGCAAAAGATGAGCACCAGCAACCTGCTGAGGCAACTGGAAGAAGCTGGGTGCAAAGCATGTTCAGCCGTGAGACAACATCGAGATCTAGCTCATTCAGCCGTGTTCGTAGATGGACTTCAGATGGGGGTACTTCCTTTTGATACCATTACGTTAGGGACAAAATTATTCACGGGCCTTTGAATAACAGCTTAAGATTTTTGGACAAAATATGGTGTATGAGGGCTTGCACTGACACTCATGTCACTGTGGCAGCTCCTTGTGTATTTATATCACACCGAAGATGGAGATTAACTACAAGATAAACCGCTGTTGATAATGATAAGGGATAACTAACACTCCTAGATAATTACATTCTTTAAGACTGTAGATAAACTCTTGAACCACTAGGAGTTTTATTTATTTAGGTTTCTCCACAGCTCCAAAATTGTACTAAAATTTCTCCACAGCTCCAAAATTGTACTAAAATTTCTCCACAGCTCCAAAATTGTACTAAAATGTTCAGCATAATTTATGTTATTAATTCTTTGGAATGAAAGGGCCCTTGTGCAAGAAGGCATTTTAGTGGTAGTAATGAAGCTATTGGTTGGGATTCAGCTAACATCTCAAGCTTGTGACTAAAGGGCTTGTGGCACTGGACGCATTATTTTCTAGTATGATTATTTTGTCTTGATCCTTAAGTAGCATTAGCAATGTGACTGAATAAGTATTTTACGTGTTTAGCAGCAAATGAGAATGAGACTTCTCGCAAACAAGATCTATCAACTACTGGGCAGAAGAAGCTTCAAACCAACGTTCGCTTGCTTAGGGGTCATAATGGGGCCATTACTGCTCTTCATTGTGTTACCAAGCGAGAGGTATGGGATTTGGTGGGTGATCGTGAAGATGCTGGCTTTTTCATCAGTGGAAGCACTGACTGTTCAGTAAGTGCCAATTTCTGTTTTCTTTTAATAAGATGAATTAACCCTTCTAATAATCAAAATTCATTGGTGTTTGTTTTGCTTAAACACTAATGCAGGTCAAGATCTGGGATCCTAGTCTTCGAGGTTCTGAACTCAGGGCAACTTTAAAAGGACACACAAGGTCGCCCCTCCCCCTCTGCATATGCATGCATGTCCTCCTTGTTTGTGAATTTTTTTTTCCTTTTTACACTTTACTCTATGAACCCTCATATGCGACAAGCTCAACATTAAATGCAGGACTATTCGGGCCATAAGTTCAGACAGGGGGAAAGTAGTTTCAGGATCTGATGATCACTCTGTTTTAGTGTGGGACAAGCAAACAACTCAGCTTCTAGAGGAGCTTAAAGGCCATGATGCGCAGGTATATTAACTACTTTTCAAAGATTTCTGGGCTGTGTTCTATAATAACAATGTAGAGTGACAATTTTGTAAATGAGTCATGAAACATATGGTTTGGACATTGAAACTAATTTTGGACAGCCAACTTTGTAGGTCAGCTGTGTACGCATGCTCTCAGGAGAGCGTGTTCTAAGTGCATCACATGATGGCACTGTGAAGATGTGGGATGTTAGAACTGATACTTGTGTTGCAACAGTTGGTCGTTGCTCTAGTGCCGTCCTATGCATGGAATATGATGACAATGCAGGAGTCCTGGTTGCTGCTGGAAGAGATGCGTATGTTTATAAAATTCAATATTAGATGCTGGTTTTTATGTATGATTCTGAGTAGGGAGGTCCAAAAATCTTGTTTTATTATTGATCCATGTTGTTTACAATATATAATCTATTTACACTGAATCAGAGTACTTGTCTCGGTGAGAAACTCGGAAGAAACAATATAAGTCTATCTTGAATATTTACACATTAATAAGGAGAAATAGAAAAAGGAAATAAATAAAATACATTAATGCTAATTTATTTTGGGAATTTCCACAATGATTCCGGTATTTTTGTCATTGATTTGTTGTATATGATCTAATTTCTCGCTTGCATCACAGGATTGCTAACATATGGGATATCCGTGCGGGTAGGCAGATGCATAAGCTCTTAGGACATACACAATGGATACGGTAAACAAAGAGAACATAGATTTTATACTTATAACTCATTTCCCACTGTAAATTTTTATAAATTTATAAAGGTGAAGGTCTGATCCTATATTAAAAATGCAGGTCCATAAGGATGTCCGGTGATACTTTAATTACTGGTAGTGATGATTGGACAGCAAGAATATGGTCTGTTTCCCGAGGAACATGTGATGCTGTTCTAGCATGCCATGCGGGGCCAATATTGTGTGTTGAGTATTCTCCTCTGGACAAAGGAATTATAACAGGTCTGCGATCTCAGACTCTTGCCCATGCTATTGTTTGATCTTTTTCTGGGGGATGGGGATGGTTTTGGGGAGAATTTTAGGTGAGAGAAGTTTCTTGTTCTGTGCTTATATCTCAGGTCCTAATTAAACGGTTAAAATGTTCGTTTACAGGGTCAACCGATGGCCTTGTAAGATTCTGGGAAAATGATGAGGGTAAGAGCTTTGGCCATCTCATGTTGTTTCTTGTTCAGCTATTTTGCGTTCTTGATATTTACTTTCTGTTTAATTTGCATGCCATGTACGGTTGTATTTCATTTAAGATGTCATTTTTGCAAGATTTTTTATGTAAGCATCATCATTATTCAGGAGAATACTTTGCTCCCCGCAATGCTAGGGCTATTTAAAAAGAAAAATATTTAGAATTACTCTCTCTGGTTCTTATTATAGACCTATTAACAATTTTACGTAGATTAAGGAATTCAAATAAAATTAGTTAATGCTTTTAGCATTTAAAAATTACCCTTAATGAAGTTCATTAATTGAAAGATGTTGTTTAGTTAGGGAATATCATAGAAAAGGACATTTGGGGCGGGGGGTGATTTCCCATAATTTGTCTAAAATCCGCGAGCATGTCTCAGTCTCCAGTTGCAATGATATTTTATTAAGCATGACGCTTCAAAAACTCGTAGCCATACGTGAAATGTGATGTGCACTTTTGTTGGACACACGCAAAACTTAAATGTTCGAATGTTGCACAATTAGCATATTAGCAATCCCAGTAATCAACAGAAGGACACTTTTTGTAATGAGTAGGTGGACTTGTTATTTCATTGGTTTCTTAGGTACTATCTGTTCGGTAGCATACTGAACTGCAAAGTATTTAGTGTTTGTGCTCAATCACCTGCTCAAAGATTCATTTGGTGACTAATGCTACCCTGCAGTTATTTATGAAACTAAATATTCAATATATCATTGTCATGGCATTTTTAATCCGCCTTTATGGCCTGATCTTACCACCATATCGTATAAAGATATTGAGCTAGCTAACTTATATTTATTAATAGTAATGATTAATTTTAATTGAAAATAGTGTGTAATGTACATGCAATTTTTTTAAGAAAGGCAACCGGTACCCCTTGGTGATGTTGCACTTTGCATGTGCAGGAGGTATTAAGTGTGTAAAAAATGTAACAATTCACAATGCTGCCATAATGTCTATCAATGCTGGGGAACACTGGCTAGGAATTGGAGCTGCAGATAATTCTATGTCTCTCTTCCATCGTCCTCAGGAAAGACTTGGTGGCTTTTCTGGTGCTGGTTCCAAGATGGGTGGTTGGCAGCTTTACAGAACACCACAAAAAACAGTTGCTATGGTAGGCATTGTCTCTTGCTTCTTTCTTTCTGAACTTATTTGTTTATTTATTTATTTCCTTATTTATTATATTACCTCCGGTCCTAATTATAAGGCCTCGTTTGTAAACTACAAACGAGGCCTTAGTATATTTCATGCGCAAATTCTTTGAATATCTCAGACGTACTTGCAACTGTTATTGTTGCCATTAATTGTCAATTTACTTGCTTTCGTAAACCTGTGATATTTTAATTGGGCAAGTCGCCTAAAGAGAATGCTTATCATTGCCTCTGAAAGGTGCTACATATGTCAGCAAAATATTTGTAATTCTGATTTACGGTCCTCAGTTCCTTTATCATTGGCGTAAACTTTACAATAACGAAATTCAATGTCTCTAGAGATGAATAAATTGATCGATGGTTGTTTTCCTGGATTGACAACGGCCCCTACTATGATATATACAGGTAAGATGTATGAGTTCTGACCTGGAGAGGAAAAGGATATGCAGCGGCGGTCGTAATGGAATTTTAAGGCTTTGGGATGCCACCATCAACATCTGATCCTGACTGATATCCCCGTGAATTTTCATGTGTGACACTTGAAAGAGAAGCTAATTCGTGACGGCGATAGCCTACAGGCTACAATATTCTTGTTTATTCCCTATACGTATATAATATGTATGACGAGTTAAAACCAAGAATGCAATTTTGGTTAATGTCATCCCTCTGCCAACAGTTAAATTGTTTGTTATGTGTAGAGTTTGATACATCCTAAATGTACATACAAGGAACGAACAAATACTGTTATTACAGTAGGTAAATTTTTGCCAGAGTTGATTGCAAGCTACTTTGCGCTATGCGACATTGCGTCATTGAAATCAAAACTGATAGGTGGTTATCTCTGTTAAACTAATAATAATGGTTATACAAATCATTGTACATCAAAAGGCCAGGACACTCCAAACAGTCAATAAGTAAAACAATGAAAGTCCTGAGGACTTCTAGCCGAATGTTCTGAAACTTTTGGCCAAAAGTGTAATCAGCAACTACACATTTTCCCTTGAAAACTTGCATTTGAGATATTTAAGAAACATTTTCTGGCGGATTCTAGCGGAATATGCACCACCAAGTTACGGGTAGAAGATAGGAAAACGAGAGCTATGTCAATTTAGTCTTCTTAGACTTGGTGCCCGTCTTCTCAGGACCATCTTCTTCTGAAGATGAGGTTTCGACTAAATCATCAGGCACATCTTGTGGAGCATTATGCTTTGTTATAAAATCCTTCAATATGACCATGCTTTTTCTCCTCAATGAAACTATTGCTCCGACAGAGAACCATTGTCTGCCTGAACAGAATAAGATTCTGCACCAAGACGAAGTGTAGCTTTAGCCAGAGGCTTCAACGGCATGGCATCACAGGATTCAGCTTCCATCATAACCCTCACCCTGCATAGCGAACAATTGACGATTTAGGACAGCCTAGGAGATGAAAGCCAGAAGGAAGATACGAATTCGAGACCATTTCAGGATTAACCAATCTTTTTTCTTTTTGACAAAAGGAAATAATCAATCTAAGCACAATATCCAGCATTTGAGGCCCCTTAATATTTTCAAAAATTAACAAATTTCAAATTTCAGGCACATCTGAAGCTATAATGTCAAATCGTTAGTTATCTTAAATTCTTGTCTTCAATTCTACCGAAAGCACGGCATCTTCAAAGATTCGCGTTCAAGAGTTAAAACGTACACAGCCATTTTAATTGAACAAATACTCCTTAACGATCACAAACCTTTCAGTCTCTATAGACATACTACTGTGATGCCAAATAATCAGAAATACAACTGAAAAATCATTACTAAATGAGAATAAAATGGTCGAGATTTCGCATTCAATTAATAAGTAATTTCAGCTAAACTGTTCTTTTTTAGGAATAGAAACCGTAATCAAAAATCAAAGAACAGTACAACAAAACAAGCTAGGTTAACCTCCTTCATCAAACTCCTCCTCCTGCTCAAGAGGTGGAGGTTAGCTACTGTTCTACGCTGAGTGGGTAGAGTTACCTAACTTTAATTCCCAATAATCCGGAAATCAAAATAGTAAAAAGAAAGAAAAAGACAACATAACAGCCGAGGCTGTGATAAATCAATCCTTTGTACGATTCTCATTGTGTCTCGCCATCGATTGTGAAAGGAAACCTCAACAATATGAGAAAGCCAGAGTGAGGGTGGGGATCATTACCTGAAGTAGACTGACGAAAGATCGTTCAGCTCAGCCGCTAGTAGGAGATAGTCGAGGGAGAGAGGAAGAAAAGGGATCCAGAGAAGGGCCTTCTTTAGAGGCTGTTTTATACATTTGGGTAATAGCCCAGTAAGTCTGAGCCCAAGTTGAGAGTTACCATGAAAAAACAGATTATTCAACTAATTCCACGCTTAATTAATTTCATTCTTCTTCAATTCGTGACATGACAGTAAACCAACCCCTTAGGGGCAAAAAGGATGATGATAAAGAAAATTAGTATATGTGAAGTCAGAAATTGATGAGGTAATTTAAACATGTTACGAGATTTTATTAAAATCTATGTATCTGCATATAGTATAAAGGAAAAACCCCCAATAAAATTCAGTTAAAATACCTAAATTCAAATTAAACCTACATTTTAAATAAATTCTTAATTATGACATGAGAATTAATTTAATATTTCTGAATTTTGTTAAATGATCAGAATACTTCTCTTTAATTAAAATAAAAAATTTAATTATTTTACTCTTTTAAGTGATCTTTTACCTCTTATAATTATTTTTAAGACCCAAAAACACATAAATTTTTTTATAGTGTTTAAAATTTATATATATAGCTAAAATATTCAAAATATTTTAATAAAACATTTTAAATTTGAACATAAATAGCCTTAAAATAAATATTTTTATTTTATGTTTGTAAATATTTATTTTAAGATTTTAAAATATTTTAATTACAAAAAATATTCATTATTATGTTTCTTATAATTTATGTTAGTTTTATTTGTTTAAGCAAACATTGGATTCCAACCAAAACATAATTTGGAACAACTTAACATAAAATATTTCTTTTAATTAAGATATTTTAAAATCTCAAAAATAAATATTTACAACCTGAAAATATAAAATATTTATTTATAGAGTACTTAGATTGTAATTTAAAATATTTGATTAAAATATTTTAAAGGTTTTGGTTATATATACAAATTTTAAACATTATAAATTAATGTGTGTTCTCTGGTCCAAAAATAATCATAAGAAATAAGAGTAACCATTTAGGAGGGGTAAAATAATTAATTTTTTAAATTAAATAAGAGAACTCTGGTCATTTAGCAACATTCAAAAATTTCTAATGAGACCTCATGGCCTAATTAGAAATTTGTTAAAAATATAAGCTGAATTTAAATTTAAGTATTTTAATTGTATTTAATTGGGAATTCTCCCTAATATAAAAGCTCTTGTAATAAAATATTTAATAAGTTATATTATTTTGGTTTTTTTTTTGCGTCTATAAAATCATATTATTCTTTAAAATCCAAGCAACACAAAGGGCTTTCCCTAATTAAAAATAAATATTACTTGTGATTTAATATAAGAGTTAGTTTAACATTCAATTGATTTAATTTTAATATGAGACTCCAATATATTTTATCTCATATTTATCCTTTTTTTTAAAGATAGTTCTTTGTGGTAATTGTACATGTTATATGTTCATCAAATAATAGTTCTAGCAATACATGATTAACAAGAGTATTTTAAGAAACATAACACCTGTTTATTAATAACTAACTTAACTAATTTTCTTAATGTACTCAAATTAATCAACTAGTTTTTATATTAAAGATTAAAAGTATTATAATTTTTAATCCATCAAGTTTATTCTCGTTTTGATTTTGACATTGAGTTTGAAATTATAAGTCTTAGTCCATTAAATTTCTTTTCATTCAAAGCATTAGTCTATTTAATTCAATAAAAATCTAAATCATTTTATTCTTCAATGGCTAAAACCTATAATTTGAAACCTAAAAAATCAAAACTGAAATGAAAACAAATTTAAGGGACTAAAAATTACATTAATTTTAATTTAAAACTTAAAAATCATTTTCTTGGTATAAAAATTTTAGAAAAGGGTCAGGCTCATCCACAATCCAAAGGCGCACCTAACACTAACCCACTGGGGTCTGTCCCTATAAGTACAAGAGCAAGACAAGCAAGTCTCTTTTTTTATGGCCTAATAGATAGAAATCTTCCACTTCACTATAATGTGGTGATGCCTCCCCTAATACTATGACTGGAGTCACAAGAAAGTGGCACCTTCTAGGATCAAACCCCCTCCACTACGCAATCATTTTTTCTTTCATAAGGTCTTTTAAGTTTTTTTTTTGGTTGCCCACCTAGTTCACCGGAGCTTTATTCTGACTACATCTGGATCCGACTCGCGTCGCATACTTGGCTGTGGTGGGTGAGTCTCCCAACGGGAATTTCTGCATATGCTGAGGCTCAAACTCGAGACTCGCTTAAGTGGTACCAAGCGCTTACACTTGACCAACCCGGTGGTAGGTTGGTAGGTCTAATCAGTTTTATTTGTACGCTTGTTTCATCAGGCCTAGGCCCATTCAGGAGGACAAGGCCTAGTATAGTTTGGGCTACCCCAACACCCAACAAAACGACTCCCATTTTATTACCTCACAAAAAAAAACCCCGCCCCTGTATGACTAATGAAGGAAGAAGCTCTGTTCCGTGACGAGCCCAAACCTGAGGAGAGCACTCTCTGATCCCATATATCTACCGGAAACTGAATGAACAGCGGTTGAACAAGATCCCGTTTAAGTTAACATCGTTTTGCTGATCCCGCATTACCGTCAGGAAGTCTGTTTGGTAAAGCTGAAGAGAAGAGATCAAATTCAAATGGAGTCTCCGCAAGCTGGATCCGAGAGAGATAAATCCAAATCTTCGTCGTCATCTCCGATCCCTGTTGTCTCCAGCTTCTGGAAAGGTATCCAAATTTCACTTGGCTATTACTATTATCATGTTGCAACTTTCTGCACGACTTACAACTTCAATTACACGCGTTTTAGTTCATTTCAGTGGATGGATGGATCGTTGAACTCACTGCCTGCTGAGTAATAGTTCTGCTTAGCCTTAACCTTTGTGGCTGTTTACGAGTATGATTGTTTAATGAGATCCCTTTTTTTTTTAAGTAAAATGTTTAATGAGATTCTTTTTCTAAATTGGTTTTGCCCTCCACTTCGGGATATATTTCCCGTATAGTTCCTGACATTCTCTGCTGAACTTTGAATAAAATAAAATAAAATTCCAAATTGATGGCTTACTCAGGAATGGAATCTTCAGTCATCTTAATCAGACCCAATTGAAATCATTCTTCACTTTTGAATGCCAAACGAAGTTAGGAGAGTTCCTTTCTACTTTGTAAAATCGGCATAGCGCGCATCTAAAAGATCGTGTACACATGAAGGGTAAATGGTGAAATAAGTATGGTATTTATTAATTCCTTTCTTGAACATTTTAGCAATGTTATCTTCTTTCTCACCTGTGTTCAGAGATATTATCAGAAGGACAGATGCTCGTTTATGCCCCTTCAATTTTGAAAATGAACGAGATACCAAATATTTATTTATTTATTTTTTCAATGTTCCCTTACTGTTTTAAATGAATACTATGCTGAGTTATCCTTAGAGCAGTTAACCGCAGCAGGCAGAGGAGAAGTTATACAGGCAACGCGCGTGCACACACACACACACAACAGAATAGAAAGACAGACAGAAAGAA